>NC_041380.1:336420408-336471045 GCF_002162155.2 Triticum dicoccoides | reverse complement strand
CCTCCTGGGCGCCCGGGTGTTTCCCACCCCTGGTGGCCTCGGGCACGAGCGCCCGCATCTGGCGCCCGCCCCGTTAACCACCGCCCGAACCCATTATGCCCCCTGGGCCAATGACAAATGGGGCCCGCCCCTGAAACGTTTTAAAAAATGAAGAAAAAGAAAAGAAATTAAAATAATAATTAATTAATTAATTAATTAAATTAATTAACTTAATTAGTCTAAAATAACCTGTTAGTCTAACTAAGTAGTAATTAGTTAACCTAACCCTAATTAACTAAGCAGTGTATGACTGTGGGTCCCATTGGGCCCACATGTCAGTTTGACTTAGTAAACCCCTGTTGGCTGCTGATGTCAGCATGACATCATGCTGATGTCATTAATCCAATTTAAAATTAAATTAAATGATTAATTAAATTCCATAAATTAGTAAATCTTTAGGAAATCATATCTTTTAATCCGTAACTCGGATTAAATTATTTTCAACATGAAAGTTGCTCACAACGACGAGACGAATCCGGATACGCAGCCTGTTCGTCCGCCACGCATCCCTAGCATAGCAAACATGCAACTTTCCCCCTCCGGTCCATCTGTCCGAAAACGCGAAACACCGGGAATACTTTCTCGGATGTTTTCCCCCTTCACTGGTACCACCTCGTACCGCGTTAGGGCACCCCTAGCGCCGATACTTGTCATGGCATGCATCGCTATGCATTTGTTTGCTTAATATTTATTGTTTCTTCCCCCTCTTCTCTCGCTAGACACCGAGACCGACGCCGCTGCTACCCAGTACGACTACGGTGTTGACGACCCCCCTCTCTTGCCAGAGCAAGCAGGCAAGCCCCCCCTTGATCACCAGATATCACCTACTCTTCTCTATACTGCTTGCATTAGAGTAGTGTAGCATGTTACTACTTTCCGTTAATCCTATCCTGATGCATAGCCTGTCCTTGCTACTACTGTTGTTACCTTTACCTGCAATCCTAATGCTTAGTATAGGATGCTAGTTTATCATCAGTGGCCCTACATTATTGTCCATCTGCCATGCTATACTATCGGGTCGTGATCACTCGGGAGGTGATCACGGGTATATACTATATACTTTATACATGATACATGTGGTGACTAAAGACGGGTCGGCTTGTGGAGCACCCGTGAGTGATTCATGGATTGGGGGCTGAAAGGACCTTTGTCCCAATGGCCCTCTGTGTGGATCTTTGTGGCGAAGCGACAAGGGCAGGTTGAGACCACCTAGGAGAGAGGTGGGCCTGGCCCTGGTCGGCGTTCGCGGTTATTTCAAGATAACACGTTTAACTAGATCTTGGTATTTGATCTGAGTTTGGCCACTGGCCTATACGCACTAACCATCTACGTGGGGACAGTTATGGGCACTCGACGTTGTGGTATCAACCCAAGCCTTCGTGACGTCAGCGACAGAGCGGCGCGCGCCGGGTTGGACCGCGTAACGCAACTTCCTTTGTAGTGGAGGTTGCTAGGTCTGCTCTCCGGCCGCCCACGTAACGTGCAGGTGTGTAATGGGCGAAGGGCCAAGACCCCTACGCCATAGGATTTAGACCGGCGTGCTGACCTCTCTGTTGTGCCTAGGTAGGGCTGCAACGTGTTGATCTTCCGAGGCCGGGCATGACCCAGCAAAGTGTGTCCGGCCAAATGGGATCGAGCATGTTGGGTTATGTGGTGCACCCCTATAGGGAAGTTGATCTATTCGAATAGCCGTGTCCCCCGGTAAAAGGACGACCTGGAGTTGTACCTTGACCTTATGACAGCTAGAACCGGATACTTAATAAAACACACCCTTCCAAGTGCCAGATACAACCGGTGATCGCTCTCTCACAGGGCGATGAGGGGAGGATCATCGGTTAGGATTATGCTATGCGATGATACTTGGTGAACTTACCATCTACTCTTTTCTCCTGCTGCAAGATGGAGGTTACCAGAAGCGTAGTCTTCGATAGGACTAGCTATCCCCCTCTTATTCTGGCATTCTGCAGTTCAGTCCACATATGATACCCTTATTCCATATGATACCAATGCATACATATGTAGTGTAGCTCCTTGCTTGCGAGTACTTTGGATGAGTACTCACGGTTGCTTTGCTCCCTATTTTCCCCCTTTCTATACCCGATTGCTGCGACCAGACGTTGGAGCCCAGGAGCTAGACGCCACTGTCGATGACGACTACTGCTACTCGGGAGGTGCCTACTACTACGTGCAGCCCGCTGACGACGACCAGGAGTAGTTTAGGAGGATCCCAGGCAGGAGGCCTGCGCCTCTTTCAATCTGCATCCCAGTTTGTGCTAGCCTTCTTAAGGCATACTTGTTTAACTTATGTCTGTACTCAGATATTGTTGCTTCCGCTGACTCGTCTATGATCGAGCTCTTGTATTCAAGCCCTCGAGGCCCTTGGCTTGTAATATGATGCTTGTATGACTTGTTTTATTGTTAGAGTTGTGTTGTGATATCTTCCCGTGAGTCCCCGATCTTGATCGTACATGTTTGCATGTATGATCAGTGTACGATTGAATCGGGGGCGTCACACGGGCATACCGGCATCGCCGCACGGTCACTTCATCAAGCCGGCATCGACCACGTCACGACCTGCATAGGCAGGGCCGCACTATTGCTTCTTCAAGCTGGTGTCCATCACGCCGACCTACTTTGACTCATCGGCTGACATCGAGGCTTCGACATCTCGGCTGGACCGGGGGCTTCGCCATCTCTTCATCAACCTACCCCGGAGACTTCGGCGTCACTAGTCGACCAGCTCCGTCACGTTAGATGGACCGAGGGCTTTGCCTCGGCGAGCCAACCTTTGCCAGTATCGCCATACCGTCGCTTTATCGCCCATCAGGCAATGGGTGTGCAGATCGAGTCCCAATTTTCGGAATCACCTTTCTTTGGATTGCTATGACAAATAAACCAGGTGCTATCAATCCTAGTATTTTTGCTTGTTTGGGTTCATTTTTCCCAAGGAATTATTACTCTGGTTTGTTCATCATATGTACACAGGTCTATCAAATGATGGCCGCATTAACGATGGTCGCATGGTGGTTCGGTCAGTTTCCGTACATGGTCCGGTGAACGCCGCATCTGGAACTCAGACCGACCTGCGAATTCAGGCTTTGCCACGCCTTTACCTCATCACGCCGACGCCCTGCATCGACATTGACTTCGGCGCCAGGCCATATTTCTTTTATTACCCACTTTGCATAAATTATTTATTATGAAACGATTTTTTAATTAATATTATTACTATTATCTCCGGTTTGCACTATTTTTTGTGCATAGGAAAATGATCCGGGTTGGGCAGTATCGTCAACCCGGCGTACTGACATACCACGTCACCTCGGTTGGACGGGGGCCTTCGTCAACACTCCATTACCCCATGCCAGGGACTTCGACATCACTCTGTCGGCCCGCATTGACCGTGCTATGTCACCACCTCGGAGTGCCGAGCTCTTTGCTCCGCCACCTTGGGACCGGCTTGGGGGATGGAACCTTGTCCCGCATCAAGCTCGGGCCGCGTCATCAATACCGAACACATTAACCAGCTAAGTTGCCTTCATGCTCAAAGTTTTAAATTTCTAACTTGTGTTCGGTTCGACCAAGCATTATACCTTTTTGAAAAAAAGTTGCTTGTAGAGAATCTCCTTGTCAAAACTTTGTTTGTGACACACGAATTCAAATACCTCGTTTACTTGGGGGCTCCCTTGATGGAGCTTTTCCTTATGCATATGATTATACTTGTACGGCTTCGTTCCTTGTTCGTGTATTACGCCACAATATGTACCATATTGACCTAAGCGATTTGCAAGCTGGGTTGCCTGGCTCCTGTGCTTACTCCTACGTTCCCGATTGTTCGGCTAGGGAGTAAAGGGAGCACCTCTGCGATTGTCATGATCGGGTCATCCGAGCTCTGACCTTAGACTGGGTGAAGCCGAAAGCTAGCGCTCTTATTGTTTTCAATCATGGATGGCACACAACGGAACTCATGAGTACAAAAATCTATTGCACAAGTCTCATAGTAATAATGAGCACCGAAGAAAGGTATCGGTGGGGGTACTATTTTCTTCGAAGATGCTTCTTACACTTCGTTAGTAATATAGCATAAGTTCCCTGAGCGCGCTTTGTCTGTTACAGCCTTATGGCCTGATTGTCTGGTCATCGGAAACACCGTCGATACTCTCGACAGCAGAGTACATGACACTTTTCGGCCCTTGGCCAAAGAGGGAGAAGCCGACGGCCGATTAAGACACATTTAAAGTTCGGATGAACACAAATATGATATAAGTACTTCGGTACATACAATCATTATACATAAAATTCTTACCCAAGTCACTTGGGGGATCTTAAAATTTATATATGAGCTGTAAATGTGTTTTCTTCTTGGTCGTTGTCAAAACACGACAGAAGCACAATATTTTCTTTCTCTTCCAATTTTCGGATTGGCACCGAACACTTGATCTTATTTGGACGTCATGTTTTTACTATCTTTTTTGGCTTTCCAAGCTTTTTGGCACTTTTAAACTATTTGTGTGTTTCCAGCACAAGTCTCACAGTGCAATGCCGGACACCTTTATAGATTCGGCAAAAACATTCTCGGATCTCACTATATATGCATTGGTTTCGAATTGTGTCTTCGGTCAATAGTTGGGTTGCCCGGCTCCCGCGCTTGCCTCCTATGTTCGGCTTTGTTCGGCTAGGTGTGCAAAGGGAGAACCACTGCGATTGTGCTTCCAGCTCACACGGTTAAGCACCTCAGTGGAGAAAGCCAAAAACTGACTGTCACAATAAGCATAAACTGGTCAGCAATCCGATGATAGTGTTAAATGACGGGCCATTCATGACAATGGCCGAAGTGTTTACGGCTTGACCTCGACTGTCGCCGAACACTACCGGGGGCTATTAACTGGCCTCCCAAACTAAATCCTCGATATTTTGCTCTTACATTAGAGCTGAGGTTTCATGATCATGCTTAGCATGACAACCCAAAGAAAGGAACCGATAGCGGGACTATTTTCTTTGGAAGACATTTCTTATGTTAAACAATAATATAACATATCTCTCTGCGTACCTTTGTTTATAAAACTGTATGGCCAGATTGCCTTGTTTGTTGTAAATCTTTGCCCTCATAAAGGCTTTATAAAGTAGGACAAACACTCCTCGGCTACTAGCCGAGGAGGTGGAAGCTGATGGTCGGTCAACAAAGTTTTGTACAATGCGGATCCGAGCATTAAGGATGTAAAGTACTTGGATACATAAAGTACTTGGATGTAAAGTTTTGTGATTTTACAATGGATATCGATCCTTAATTCGGCCACCCGTGCCCGCATTAAGGCTCTGGGGCTATTGGTCTTCGGGATTATTATTTACAAATATTAAAGGGGCACATCGATCCCCTGATCTGGTGTTGCCACCCGACCAGTATCTCGGGGGATACTGCATTTCCTGTCCAATGCAGAAAATTTTAAGTGCAATACAGTTACCGAGGAGATTATGATCCTCAGGTGGATCGGCCGCACCCTACCTGAGTCTCGAGGACTGAGCACGCCGCTTTTTGTGTCCCGAAGTATTCTGCCGAGCTAGGACTTGATCCTCAGGCCAATTTTGCAAATCAACCTGAGTCTCAGCGGCTACTGGGATCAGTGGTCTTATGTCATCCTTTAGGTGCATCTCGGGTTTTAGATCGATACACACCTTGAGGGCTACTGGCTATATATCTCGGCAAAGAATAAAGTGCACCAATAAAAATATTGACAAAAAATTGGCCCACAGTCGGGGTGGTGCACCACCTCGGAAGCAGTCCGGCATAAAGCTCGGGCGCTAGTGGCTGGCTCCATAGAGAGCATTTCCGGCATTAAGCTCGGCTAAAGTCCTTCAACTTTTTTGGACCAAAATGATCCATGACATCTTGGATATAGTCCGGCGTTGGAGCTTGGACACAGTCCGGCAATTGGAGCTCGGATACATTTCAGCATTGGAGCTCGAAAGCAGTCCGGCACTGGTGCTCGGCTGCAAAAGATACCTCGAATGCAGTCCGGTGTTAGAGCTTGGACGCAAGAGGACACTGCCTCCCGGGAACGACTTCAAACCCGAGGTGTGGCATAAAAATAATAAGGCATTGATAAAGGCCGGAAACTTAAAGGGGCTCCTCGGATACCCGACGTATAAACTCATCGAATGCATTTCGGCGATCCTTAAGATCGAAGATGAGAAGATTTGTTGAACCAGTTTTCAAGACCGACAACCGAAGATGAAGAATAGTTCGGAAGAATCGAGGAGCGTCCCTAACTTGAAAACTGGTTCAGGGGGCTACTGACGGTGTCCTGGACTAGGGGGTACTCACCACGTCATCTCCCAATGTGTTAGATTGGGCCGAGGACCCCCGTGGCCGTATACTCATGGTCCAGTTCGGACAGCTGCTGCATACATGGAAGATTCCACAAGACTTGGTGATCAAGACAAGGACTCCTCCCCACCGGCGTATTCGGCTAGGACTCTTGTTATCCTAGGCCTCTGGTGCATTATATAAACCGAGGCCAGGCTAGTCGATAGATATATACAACAATCATACCATAGGCTAGCTTCTAGGGTTTATCCTCTACGATCTCGTGGTAGATTAACTCTTGTAATACTCATATCATCAATATCAATCAAGCAGGACGTAGGGTATTACCTCCATCAAGAGGGCCCAAACCTGGGTAAACATCGTGTCCCATGCCTCCTGTTACCATTGATCCTAGACGCACAGTTCGGGACCCCTACCCGAGATCCGCCGGTTTTGACACCGACAGTAGGCATTGGATCGGTGGCTTGTTGGATGATATTCATCATTAGACAGTTATAACCTAGGGCAATACGGCACTAGCTCCAGTTCATCGATATAATGTAGGCATGTATTCTGTAAATAGTCATACATGCTTTATTAAAAGAACCTGCATGACATCTTTTGTCCTATCTTCCAGTAGCAGCGGGGTCCATATTGGAAACTAAGGGATATTAATGCCTCCTTTTAGTAGAGAACCGGTACAAAGCATTAACACATAGTGAATACATGAACTCCTCAAACTACGGTAATCACCGGAAGAAGTCCCGGTTATTGTCACTCTGGGGTTACCGGATCATAACACGTAGCAGGTGACTATAACTTGCAAGATCGGATCTAGAACATGAATATAATGGTGATAACATAAACGGTTCAGATCTTAAATCATGGCACCCATGCCCAAAGTGACAAGCATTAAGCATGGCAAAGTCATAGCAACATCAATCTAAGAACACAGTGGATACTAGGGATCAAGCCCTAACAAAACTAAACTCGATTACATGATAAATCTCATCCAACTCCTCACCAACCAGGGAGCCTACGAAGGAATTACTCACTCCCGATGAGGAGCATCATGGAATTAGCAATGGAGAAGGGTTTGTGATGATGAACAATGAAGACCCCCCTCTCCGGAGCCCCAAATAGACACCAGATCTGCCTCCCGAGGAAGAACAGGGGGCTTGGCGGCGGCTTGATACGTCTCCGCCGTATCTACTTTTCCAAACACTTTTGCCCTTGTTTTGGACTCTAACTTGCATGATTTGAATGGAACTAACCCGGACTGACGTTGTTTTCAGCAGAATTGCCATGGTGTTATTTTTGTGCAGAAATAAAAGTTCTCGAAATGACCTGAAAATCAAGGGAGAATTATTTTGGAATATATAAAAAATACTGGAAGAAAGATCCATGTTAGGGGGCCCACACCCTGTCCATGAGGGTGGGGGCGCCCTACCCCCTGGGCACGCCCCCTGCCTCGTGGGCCCCCTGATGCTCCACCGACCTCAACCCTGACTCCATATATTCACTTTCGGAGAGAAAAAAAATCAGAGAGAAGGATTCATCGCGTTTTACGATACGGAGCCACCGCCAAGCCCTAAAATCTCTCGGGAGGGCTGATCTGGAGTCTGTTCGGGGCTCCGAAGAGGGGAATCCGTCGCCATCGTCATCATCAACCTTCCTCCATCACCAATTTCATGATGCTCACCGCCGTGCATAAGTAATTCCATCGTAGGCTTGCTGGACGGTGATGGGTTGGATGAGATTTATCATGTAATCGAGTTAGTTTTGTTAGGGTTTGATCCCTAGTATCCACTATGTTCTGAGATTGATGTTGTTGTGACTTTGCTATGCTTAATGCTTGTCACTAGGGCCCGAGTGCCATGATTTCAGATCCGAACCTATTATGTTTTCATCAATATATGAGAGTTATTGATCCTATCTTGCAAGTCTATAGTCACCTATTATGTGTTATGATCCGTTAACCCCGAAGTGACAATAATCGGGATACTTACTGGTGATAACCATAGTTTGAGGAGTTCATGTATTCACCATGTGTTAATGCTTTGGTCCGGTACTCTATTAAAAGGAGGCCTTAATATCCCTTAGTTTCCAATAGGACCCCGCTGCCACGGGAGGGTAGGACAAAAGATTTCATGCAAGTTCTTTTTCATAAGCACGTATGACTATATTCGGAATACATACCTACATTACATTGATGAACTGGAGCTAGTTCTGTGTCACCCTAGGTTATGACTGTTACATGATCGACCGCATCCGGCATAATTCTCCATCACCGATCCATTGCCTACGAGCTTTCCATATATTGTTCTTCGCCTATTTACTTTTCCGTTGCTACTGTTACCATCACTATAAACCCCAAAAATATTACTTTTTCCACCGTTACCTTTTCCTATCGTTACCACCACTATCATATTACTTCGCTACTAAATACCTTGTTGCAGATATTAAGTTTCCAGGTGTGGTTCAATTGACAACTCAGCTGCTAATACTTGAGAATATTCTTTGGCTCCCCTTGTGTCGAATCAATAAATTTGGGTTGAATACTCTACCCTCGAAAACTGTTGCGATCCCCTATACTTGTGGGTTATCAAGACTATTTTCTGGCACCGTTGCCGGGGAGCATAGCTCTATTCTTTGAGTCACCTGGGATTAATATCTGTTTATCACTATGAAGAACTTGAAAGATCCAAGAACCAAGATTTATCCCTCAACTACGAGGGAATGTAAGGAACTGCCATCTAGCTCTGCACTTGATTCACCTTCTGTTTTGAGTAAGCTTGCGACACCTAAACCTGCTTCTGCTGTTAATTCTGATATGTCGCATGTTATTGATGATGCCACTTCTGCTATGCATGATACTTATGATGAAACTACTTCTATGCTTGATACTACTGTGCCACTTGGTGAATTTCTTGATGAACAACTGCTAGGGCTAGAGAGAATGAAATTATTGAAACTGATAATATTGATGAAAGTGATGATGAAGATTCTCCCCCTAGATATGAATTGCCTGTTGTTCCTGAGGGTTATGTTATGGATGAAGAAACTGCTAGAGACTTTCTTGCTTGCAATGATAGAAGTGATCTTAAGAAACTATTAGCTAAGCTGAAAGAAAAATCTCTAAATGCTAGAATGAAATATGATCCTACTTATGCTACTTCACCTATCTTTGTTACTGATAAGGATTATGATTTCTCTGTCGATCCTGAGTTAATAACTTTGATTGAATCCGATCCTTTCTATGGCTATGAATGTGAAACTATTGTGGCACATCTTACTAAATTAAATGATATAGCTACCCTGTTCACTAATGATGAGAACACTCGCTATTATTATATCCTTAAATTATTTCCATTCTCATTAAAGGGTGATGCTAAGATATGGTTTAATTCTCTTGATCCTGGTTGTGTGCATACTCCCCGGGATATGATTTACTACTTCTTTGCTAAATATTTCCCAGCTCATAAGAAACAAGCTGCTTTAAGGGAAACGTATAATTTTGTGCAAATTGAAGAGAGTCTCCCACAAGCTTGGGGGAGGCTTCTCCAATTACTTAATGCTTCGCCTGATCATCCTCTCAAGAAAAATGAAATACTTGATATCTTTTATAATGGACTAACTGATGCTTCCAGAGATTACCTGGATAGTTGTGCTGGTTGTGTTTTCAAGGAAAGAACTGTTGATCAAGCTAAAATTCTATTGAATAATATGTTGACTAATGAAAATAATTGGACCCTTCCTGAACCAACTCCTAAGCCAACTCCGAAGAAAAGAGGTATTCTATTTCTCAGTCCTAAAGATATGCTAGAGGCGAAGAAATCTATGAAAGAAAAGGGTATTAAAGCTGAAGATGTTAATAATTTACCACCTATTGAAGAAATACATGGTCTTAATTCATCACCTGTTGAATAAACACATGGTCTTGATAACCCAACACATGTAGTAAAGGTAAATTCTCTCTATAGATATGATAAAGCTGAAATCCCTCATGCTAAGTTTGCTAGCCAATGTTTGGATGAATTTGATATCTTTATGGTTAAGCAAGAAGATTACAATGCTTATGTTGGTAGACAATTGGAACAAAATGCTTATATTATTGAACACTTGAGTGATTATATGGCTAATGTTAAAGGTGAACTTAAACTTATTAGTAAACATGCTTCTATGGTTACCACTCAAGTAGAACAAGTACTTAAAGCTCAGAATGATTTTCTCAATGAATTGAATAGTAAAAATAATGACTTTGCTGTTAGAGTCGCAACTAGAGGAGGTAAAGTGACTCAGGAACCTTTGTATCCTGAGGGCCATCCTAAGAGAATTGAGCAGTATTCTCAGAGAAATAATATTGATGCACCTAGTCCTTCTAAAAGGAAGAAAAAGAAAAATGATAGGACTTTGCATGCTTCTAGTGAACCTGTTATTGACACACCTGAGAATCCCAATAATATTTCTATTTCCGATGCTGAAACACAATCTGGTAATGAACATGAACCTAGTGATAATGTTAATGATGATGTTCATGTTGATGCTCAACCTAGCAATGACAATGATGTAGAGATTGAACCTGTCGTTGATCTTGATAACCCACAATCAAAGAATCAATGTTGTGATAAGAGAGACTTTTTTTCTAGGAAGCACAGTAAAGAAAGAGAACCATGGGTTCAGAAACCCATGCCTTTTCCTCCTAAACCTTCCAAGAAAAAGGACACTTAGGATTTCAAGCGCTTTGCTGAAATGATTAGACCAATCTTTTTGCGTATGCATTTGACTGATATGCTTAAAATGAATCCTTATGCTAAATATATGAAGGAAATTGTTACTAATAAAAGAAAGATATCGAAACTGAAATTTCCACCATGCTTGCTAATTATACTTTTAAGGGTGGAATACCAAAGAAACTTGGAGATCCAGGAGTACCAACTATACCGTGCTTCATTAAAAGAAACTATGTTAAAACCTCTTTATGTGATCTTGGAGCCGGTGTTAGTGTTATTACTATCTCTTTATATCATAGACTTGATTTGAATAAGTTGACACCTACTAAAATATCTTTGCAAATGGCTGACAAATCAACTACTATACCTGTCGGTATTTAAGAGGATGTGCCTATTGTGGTTGCAAACGTTACTATTTTAACGGACTTTGTTATTCTTGATATTCCCGAGGACGATAGTATGTCTATTATTCTTGGAAGACCCTTTTTGAATACTACAGGGGCTGTTATTGATTGCACCAAAGGCAATGCCACTTTTCATGTTCATGGTAATGAGCATACGGTACACTTTCCGAGGAAACAACCTCAAGTCCATAGTATTAATTCTATTGGAAAAATTTCAACAATCACTATTGGAGGTTTTGAATTTCCTCTTCCTACTGTCAAGAAGAAATATGATATTCTTATTGTTGGGGATGTGCATACCCCCATTGAGGTAACCTAGTGTTATTCGAAAATTCCCCGGTGTCATGTTATTCGAAATGAGTTTGTTAACAAGACCTGATCAACCTTGTTAGTGGATTCCTTTTGATGAGCATGAGATGGATGAATTTAGAAAACACAACTCTCTGTACCCTCTTTTTACTTTCTGTTATTTATATTAAATAAAGCAAAAATAGTATTTTTTGTCTGTTTTCTGAATTATCCATGCTAGTTTATTTCCCTTTTATGCTTTCTTCTTGTGTGTTTGATAAACCTTAAGAAAAAAACAAAAAAATTAGTTGTAGCTTTTAGCTAGTTTACTTTTCATGTTATAGTAGTAGTAATTAAAAAGAAAACTCAAAAAGATTTCTCGTTCTTCTTTTGCTTGTTGGGAGCTTTCCTGTGTAAATAGTTTTATTTCTTTTCTTGTTCTTTGGGGGTCGAGAGAAGAAGACCATAATGAAAATGTTGAGTGGCTCTCATATACATTATTGTTGATCTAACAAAGAGCCCATATTACCTTGTCTTCTCTCTTGAATTGAATGCTTGTAGATTCCAGCTTAGTCCAGTGCATGTGCACTACTATTATTATCCTCAGCAGTCAGTCGTGCAAGTGAAAGGCAATAATGATGATTATATGATGAACTTAATGAGATGAGAAAAGCTGGTATGAACTCAACCTCTCTTGTTTTTGTAAATATGACTAGTTCATCATTCCTCATTTAGCCTATTATGAAAGAAACATATTTGCAATGACAATTAGAGATTGTAGTTGCTTATGCCATGCTTAATTAGCTAGGAGCTTGTAATGGTTTACCTTGCGTGCTAACATGCTATTAAAATGGTTGTGATGTGGTATGATAGGGTGGTATCCTCTTTTGAACGATTCGAGTGGCTTGACTTGGCACATGTTCACGCATGTAGTTGAAACAAAAATCAACATAGCCTCTACGATATTTATGTTCATGGTGCATTATATCCTACTCATGTTTGCATTCGGTGTTGATTAATTTTAATGCATGTTCGTGACTGTTGTTGATCTCTAGCTGGTCACTTCCCAGTCTTTTTCTAGCCTTCACTTGTACTAAGCGGGAATACTGCTTGTGCATCCAATTCCATAAACCCCAAAGTTATTCCATATGAGTCCACCATACCTACCTATATACCGTATCTACCTGCCATTCCAAGTAAATTTGTATGTGCCAAACTCTAAACCTTCAAACAAACATTATATTTTGTATGCTCGAATAGCTCATGTATCAACTTGGGTTGTCTGTATCTTCCATGCTAGGCGGGTTATTCTCAAGAGGAGTGGACTCCGCTCCTCACTCACGAGAAAATGGCTGGTCACCGGGATGCCCAGTCCCATGCTTTATGCAAATCAAATCAAAATAACTGCAAACAAAACTCCCTCGGGACTCTTGTTAGTTGGAGTCACTCGTTGTTTCGAGCAAGCCATGGATTGATGCTTGTTGGTGGAGGGGGAGTATAAACTTTTCCATTCTGTTTGGGAACGGCCTATAATGTGTGTAGCATGGAAGATATCGAGATCTCTCAGTTGTTATGTTGACAATGAAAGTATACCGCTCAAAATATTATTCATATCTATTTCAAAACCGAGCTCCGGTACCTCTACAAATCCCTGCTTCCCTCTGCGAAGGGCCTATCTATTTACTTTTATGCTGAGTTATCATCCTCTTATGAAAAAGCACCAATTGGAGAGCACCTCTGTCATTTGCATCCATTACTATTAGTTTACATTGAGTATGACTAGATCTCTTTTACCATGAATTACAATGTCTAGTCAGTCCTTGATCTTTAAAGGTGCTCTACATTTATGTTTTGTGGTCTCAAAAAGGGCTAGCGAGATACCATCCAGTTATATCATATTATGATTATTTTGAGAAAGTGTTGTCATCCGAGAATTATTATTATTGCTCGCTAGTTGCTTATGCCATTTGTATGAGTAAACATGAGACCTAAGTGTTATTGTGAATATGGTTTGTTCATAATCTTTGCTGAAAACTTGAATGCCGGCTTTACATATTTACAACAACAAGAGCAAGCAGAGTTTGTAAAAGCTTTTCTTTATCACTTTTAGTTTATCAACTGAATTGCTTGAGGTTTAAGCTTGGGGGAGTTGATACGTCTCCGTCGTATCTACTTTTCCAAACACCTTGCCCTTGTTTTGGACTCTAACTTGCATGATTTGAATGGAACTAACCCGGACTGACGCTGTTTTCAGCTGAATTGCCATGGTGTTATTTTTGTGCAGAAATAAAAGTTCTCGAAATGACCTGAAAATCAAGGTAGAATTATTTTGGAATATATAAAAATACTGGAAGAAAGATCCACGTCAGGGGGCCCACACCGTGTCCACGAGGGTGGGGGGCGCGCCCTACCCCCTGGGCGCGCCCCTTGCCTCGTGGTCCCCCTGATGCTCCACCGACCTCAACCCTGACTCCATATATTCACTTTCAGGGAGAAAAGCATTAGAGAGAAGGATTCATCACGTTTTACAATACGGAGCTGCCGCCAAGCCCTAAACTCTCTCGGGAGGGCTGATGTGGAGTCTGTTCGGGGCTCCGGAGAGGGGAATCCATAGCCATCGTCATCATCAACCTTCCTCCATCACAAATTTCATGATGCTCACCGCCGTGCGTGAGTAATTCCATCGTAGGCTTGCTGGATGGTGATGGGTTGGATGAGATTTATCATGTAATCGAGTTAGTTTTGTTAGGGTTTGATCCCTAGTATCCACTATGTTCTGAGATTGATGTTGCTATGACTTTGCTATGGTTAATGCTTGTCACTAGGGCCCGAGTGCCATGATTTCAGATCTGAACCTATTATGTTTTCATCAATATATGAGAGTTCTTGATCCTATCTTGCAAGTATATAGTCACCTATTATGTTTTATGATCTGTTAACCCCGAAGTGACAATAATCGGGATACTTATCGGTGATGACCGTAGTTTGAGGAGTTCATGTATTCACCATGTGTTAATGCTTTGGTCCGTACTCTATTAAAAGGAGGCCTTAATATCCCTTAGTTTCCAATAGGACCCCGCTGCCATGGGAGGGTAGGATAGAAGATGCCATGCAAGTTCTTTTCCATAAGCACGTATGACTATATTCGGAATACATGCCTACATTACATTGATGAACTGGAGCTAGTTCTGTGTCACCCTAGGTTATGACTGCTACATGATCGATCGCATCCGGCATAATTCTCCATCACCGATCAATTGCCTACGAGCTTTCCATATATGTTTCTTCACTTATTTACTTTTCCGTTGCTACTGTTACCATCACTATAAAACCCAAAAATATTAATTTTTCCACCGTTACCTTTTGCTATTGTTACCACTACTATCATATAACTTTGCTACTAAATACCTTGATGCAGATATTAAGTTTCTAGATGTGGTTGAATTGACAACTCAACTGCTAATACTTGAGAATATTCTTTGGCTCCCCTTGTGTCGAATCAATAAATTTGGGTTGAATACTCTACCCTGTAAAACTATTGCGACCCCCTATACTTGTGGGTTATCATGGCTCCATCTCATGGATCACGATAATTATTTCTCCCTGATTTTTTTCTCCAGAAATAGGATTTTATAGCATCGGTTTCAGGGTCTGCGGAGCCACCAGGTGGGGACAACCCACCTGGGCGCGCCACGAGAGGGGGGCGCACCCTGGTGGGTTGTGCCCACTTAGGGGCCCCTCTCCGGTAGGTCTTGGCTCCAAAAATTCTTATATATTATATAAAAATTCCTTGCAAAGTTTCGTTCCATTTGGAGAACTTTTATTTCTGCACAAAAACAACACCGTGGTAGATCTGCTGAAAACAACGTCAGTCCAGGATTAGTTTCATTCAAATCATGCAAATGAGAGTCCAAAACAAGAGGAAAAACGTTAGGAAAAGTAGATACGTTGGAGACGTATGAACTCCCCCAAGCTTAAACCTTTGCGTGTCCTCAAGAAATTCAGTTGATAAATTGAAAGTGAAAAAGAAAAAAATTACAAACTCTTTTGCTCTTGTTTGCATAAATAGGCTTAAACAGCACCCAGGTTTTCAGCCAACATTATAACTAACCATGCCGACAATAACTATAAAGATTATATTAACTCATATCAGTGATAGAATCAGCTAGCGAGCAATAATAAGAGATCTCAAATGGCAACATGTTGTCAAAACAACCATGATATAATATGACAGTAGTGGTATCTCGCTAGCCCTTTCTGAGACCGCAAAACATAAATCCAGAACACCTCCAAAGTCCAAGCAGTGACTACACATTGTAATTCATGATTGAAAAGATCCAGTCATGATACACCGAGCATTAGCTACACACAATGCATAAATCATGACAGTTGTGCTCTCTCAGTTTCTAGCGCTTGTTTTAGAAGGTGATGACACGACATAAAAGTAAATAGAAAGTCCCTTCGCAGAAGGAAGCAGTGATTTGCAGAGGTGCAAGAGCTCAAGTTTTTAAAACAGAGATAAATGATTATTTTGAGACATGCACCCTTCTCAGTTACTTCATGGCTATCAGTTATCAATATCTCCCATGTTAAACAGGCTAGTGGCGGTTCCCAAGCAATAATAGTAAAGGTTTTGACTCCATTGGGAGTTTTTATTTGATTATTCGAGTGATTAACTCTTTTTGTATTTTGTAGTTTGGGACTGGGCATCCCTATTACCGCCCTTTTCTCGTGCGATGGCGAGTGAATAAACACTCGACCTGAGAATAACCCGCTTAGCATGGAAGATACCGACTACCTCCTGCCGTTCCATGAACGATCCAGGCACACAAAACAGATAATTTTTTAGAAGTTTTTTTAGAGATGGCGAGGGAGTCCTGGACTAAGGGGTCCTCGGGTGTCTGATCTATTGGATATGGGCCGCACTGATGGGCCGTAAGGATACAAAGACCGAAGACTCTACCCGTGTCCGGATATGACTCCCCTTGGCGTGGAAGGCAAGCTTAGCGACCAACTTTGAAGATTCCTTTCTCTGTAACTGACCTTCTGTAACCCTAGATCCCTCCCGTGTCTATATAAACCGGAGGGCTAGGTCCGTAGATAGATCCGAACCCCGGATAATCATAGTCAGGTTAGACTTTTAGGGTTTATTCATTATGATCTCGTGGTAGATCAACACTTGTAACACTCATATTCATCAAGATCAATCAAGCAGGAAGTAGGGTATTACCTCCATTGAGAGGGCCTGGACCTGGGTAAACATTGTGTCCCATGTCTCCTGTTACCATCGATCCTAGACGCACAGTTCGGGACCCCCTACCCGAGATCCGCCAGTTTTGACACCGACATTGGTGCTTTCATTGAGAGTTCCACTGTGCTGTCCTCAAAAGGTTTGATGGCTCCTTCAATCATCTACAATGATGCTATCCAAGGAGAAGTCTTCCTCCCCGAACTGATCTTCGTGTTCGGTGGCTTTGCATTGCGGGCCAACTCGCTTAGCCATCTGGAGCAGATCGCTACGCCCCTGGCCACCAGGTCAGATTTGGAAGCCTAAACTATGTCGCGGATATCCGTGGAGACTTGATCTTCGACAGATTCGAGACCACGATAGACGTCCCCAGCCGCCACGATGAACGTGACTTAGATCTTTCATCGGGCCATACCCAGGAAATCGCACCTGAAACCGCTCTGGCCTTAGATCCGGAGCAGGTCGCGCCATCCGAGGACAAGAAGCTCAATCCCGCCATGGAGGCCGCAGACTCCATGGTGTTGGAGCCGCACGCAGACTTAACTTCAAGTAACATGTGTATCTCCGAGGCTACGGACTCATTTCCGGTTATAAGTTTCGAACTATGTGCATCCACGCATGTCGAACATGATTGGTCATCGATCACCAAATTCCGCGACGCGAACATCTTCCGGCATTCGCCCCTGGGCGATGTGCTAAACTCGTTAAGAGCACTATCTTTAGCGGGAGGCTCACAACCGAATTATGTCTGGCTCGAACAGGAGGCTGATGATGGAGAATTACACTTCCCACCCACCGCCCACTTCATAGCCACTATCGAAGACTTAACTGACAGACTCGATATATTACGACTCCGACGACATTGATGGTATGGACGACGATGCCGGAGAAGAGGAGAGCCAGAACCCGCCGTTCACCGGACGCTGGACAACCACTTCCTCGTATGATGTATACATGGTGGATGCACCAAAGGAGAATAGCGGTGATGTCAAGGAAGATCCAGCTGAGGATAAACCTTCCGAGATACAATCAAAGCGCCGACGTCAGTGGTGCCGCTCTAAGTCACGCCACAGTAAAGACAGCAACACCGGCACATGAGAAGATAACACTGTAGAAGGTGCCGAAGAAAACGAAGACCCTGTTGATGCAGCTACTGAATAGGATGAACGGGAAGATGGGTAGCTTAGCCCTGGTAAACAGTCCACGCACGAAGACTCGGAGGACGGCAGTTACCTTCCGCTATCCGAGGATGAGGCGAGCCTCGGGACTGAGAATTTCATCGTGCCTGAGGAACCTCTTGAGCAGGAGCGCTTCAAGCGCCAGCTAGTAGCCACTGCAAGGAGCCTGAGGAAGAAGCAGCAGCAGCTTCAAGCTGATCAAGATCTGCTCAACGATAAGTGGACCGATTACCTAGCAGCCGAAGAATACGGCCTCAAGCGCCCGGCCAAAAGCTACCCAAAGCGCAAATTACTACATCAGTTCTACGACGAGGCGCCGGAACACATACAACCATCGCGCAATGCGGCGGACCGACCACCACGTGGCCGGGACAAAGCGGCAACTCAAGCCGAACACCAGCCTGCCTTGCCTCATCGCAAAGGCAGAGGTAAATCAGCTCACGGTCATACATATGACCTTCGACATGACCTGAACAATAAAGCAGGACATACCAGATCGATCTACGGATCGTGAGGACGTGCCCCAACACGAGACGATGGCCATCTATTCAGACGTGACAAACCTAGTCATGCACGGGTCGAAAGCCGCAAACGGACTCCATTAGAGCTACATCGTGATATGGCCCGATATAGAGGCGCCGCACACCCTCATTGCTTCACCGACGAAGTCATGGAACATGAATTCCCAGAAGGGTTCAAACCCGTGAATATAGAATCATACGATGGAACCACAGACCCCATGGTATGGATTGAAGACTTCATTCTCCACATTCATATGGCCCGCGGCGATGACCTTCATGCCATCAAATACCTCCCCCTAAAACTCAAAAGACTAGCCCAGCACTGGTTGAACAGCTTGCCCAAAAATTCCATCGGCATCTGGGAGGACTTGGAAGAAGCCTTCCTTGATAACTTCCAAGGTACATATGTTCGACCTCCAGACGCGGACGACTTAAGTCATATAGTCCAACAGCCTGGAGAGCCCGCCAGGAAATTTTGGACTAGATTCTTAACTAAAAAGAACCAGATCGTCGATTGTCCGGATGCCAAAGCCCTAGCGGTCTTTAAACACAGCATCTGCGATGAATGGCTTGCCTGCCACCTCGGCCAAGAGAAGCTAAAGTCCATGGTGGCCCTAACTGCACTCATGACCCGCTTTTGCGCGGGCGAGGATAGTTGGCTAGCCCGTAGCAAAAACAACGCAAGCGACGTCAGCACCCCTGAAGCTAAAAATAACAACGGCAAGTCTCGACGCAACAGATACAAGCGTCGAAACAACAATGACAACACCGAGGATACGGCGGTCAATGCCGGATTCAGTGGCTCTAAGTCCGATCAGCGGAAGAAGCCATTCAAAAAGAAAAATTCGGGCCCATCTAGCTTGGACCGCATACTTGATCGTTCGTGCCAGATTCATGGCACCCCAGACAAACAATCGTATAATGCAGCTGACCGACCACCACGTGGTCGGGACAAAACGGCAACTCACGCCGAACACCAGCCCGTCCCGCCTCATCACACAGGTAGAGGTAAATTAGCCCACAACCATACGTATGACCTCCGGCAAAACCTGAACAATAAAGCAGGACATACTAGATCAATCTACGGATCACGAGGACGTGCCTCGACATGTGACGACGGCCACCTATTCGGACGTGACAAACTTAGTCATGCGCGGGCTAAAAACCGCAGATGGACTCCATCAGAGCTACGTCGCGATACGAACCGATATAGAGGCGCCGCACACCCTCATTGCTTCACTGATGAGGTCATGGATCATGAATTCCCAGAAGGATTCAAACCCGTGAATATAGAATCATACGATGGAACCACGGACCCCGCGGTGTGGATCGAAGACTTCATTCTCCACATTCATATGGCCCGCGGCGATGACCTCTACGCCATCAAATACCTCCCTTTAAAACTCAAGGGGCTAGCTCGGCATTGGCTCAACAGTCTGCCTGAAAATTCTATTATTAGCTGGGAGGACTTGGAAGAGGCCTTCCTCGATAACTTCCAAGGTACATATGTTCGACCTCCGGACGCTGATGACTTAAGCCATATACTTCAACAGCTCGGAGAGTCCGCTAGGAAATTCTAGACTAGGTTCTTAACTAAAAGAACCAAATCATCGATTGTCCGGATGCCGAAGCCCTAACAGCCTTCAAACATAGCATCCGCGATGAATGGCTCGCTCGCCACCTTGGCCAAGAAAAGCCAAAATCCATGGCGGCCCTCACGACACTCATGACCCACTTTTGTGCGGGCGAGGACAGTTGGTTGGCTCGTAGCAAAAACAATGCAAGCAACGCCGGTACCCCTGAAGTTAAAAATAACAATGACAAGTCTCGACGCAACAGATACAAGCGTCGAAACAACAGTGATAACACCGAGGATACGGCGGTCAATGCCGGATTCAGTGGCTCTAAGTCTGGTCAGTTGAAGAAGCCATTCCAAAAGAACAATTCAGGCCCATCCAGTTTGGACCGCATACTTGATCGTCCGTGCCAGATTCATGGCACCCCAGACAAACCAGCCAATCATACCAACAGAGGTTGTTGGGTTTTTAAATAGGCTGGCAAGTTAAATGCCGAAAACAAGGATAAGGGATCGCAAAGCGAAGATGACGACGAGGAGCCCCGTCCGCCGAACATAGGGGGATAGAAGAAGTTTCCCCCTCAGATGGTGAACATGATATATGCTACCCACATCCCCAAAAGGGAGCGCAAGCGCATGCTCAGGGACGTCTACGCGATAGACCCAGTCGCCCCAAAATTTAATCCATGGTCGTCATGCCCGATCACTTTTGATCGCGGGGATCATCTGACCAGTATCCGTCACGGCGGCTCAGCCGCACTGGTCCTGGACCCAATAATTGATGGGTTCCACCTGACGCGAGTCCTGATGGACGGTGGCAGCAGCCTCAACTTGCTCTATCAGGATACAATGCGCAAAATGGGAATTAACTCATCGCGAATCAAGCCCAAAAAGACTACCTGTAAAGGAGTCATACCGGGCGTAGAGGCCCACTGCACGGGCTCAATCACACTAGAGGTTGTCTTCGGATCTCCGGATAACTTCTGAAGTGAGGAGTTAAACTTTGATATCGTTCCCTTTCGCAACGGCTACCACACACTGCTCGAACGAACCGCATTTGCTCGATTCAATGTGGTGCCACACAACGCTTATCTCAAGCTCAAGATGTCTGAACCACGCGGCGTCATAACAGTCAATGGAAACACGGAATGCTCCCTTCGTACCGAGGAGCACACCGCTGCCTTAGCGGCAGAGGTACGGGGCGGCCTTTTCAGGCAGAAACTCAATTCGGCGGCCGATCCCCCGGACACTATCAAGAGAGTCTGAACTATTCCGCAGAAGGACAGCTCGGCTCGTTAGGAGCTTGACTAGCAAGTTAGCATCCATCCCAGTCCCGACCAAGTGATGGCAACTGTGTCGCGCGTACATAATTACGCACTAAAAATACCATGGGCACGGGTGGAGGCATAACCATCTTGTGTTCCGCAATACGGCTCGATCGCTCCGGACACACATAATTTCACTATTTCCTTTTTCTTGTTTTACAAACCTTTTCTGGCGGCTTGACCATCGATTCTTTCCAAAGGATAAAAATAACAAGGCAACAAGAAGAATAGACGTACATGGGAATCTTTAGGTTGTCTCTTTAACGATCCCTCTACCTATTTTCAGGACCCACATGCAGCTCTCCCTTGGTTAAGGCATAGTAAATAGCCTTCTGCTTATCGCACTACTTGTATAAATGCGCTTTAACTCACTAAGGAAATTATAATAGAAGCAGTTTGTGGCCCAAATTTTTATGGCTCTAGCTTACCAGTTGTTCTTCTTTTTTGTTCCTTTTGTCTTTTCTTTTTCTGGTAACTCTATCAGGTAACTCCCGTACACTCTGGTGCTTTTCAATTCGCCAGGGGCTTCATAGCGCCCACAACATGGCAACAAAAGTCCGAACACGTTTACAAGTACAGTTCGGCACCCCGAATATAGCACTATATGCATTGGCTTCCAATCATGTCTTTGGTCAATAGTTGGGTTGCCCGGCTCCTGTGCTTACTACCTTACATTACGCTGTATCGGCTAGGGTAGTAAAGGGAGAACTACTGCGATTGTGCCCTGGTTTACCCAAGTGAGCACCCCAGTAGAGAAAGCCGAAAACTGACTGTCATGATGCGGCGAGAGCCGGTTAGCTCTTCGGAGGTCTCAAATCCTTAGAGATTTTTTCTGCATTACGCGAGGGATTGGTACTTACCCAATCAAGTATTTATAGCATCCTAGTCCGGATACTAGGGGCTGCGCCTATATTTCTATCTGTCAAACTCCTATGCCTAAGTGAGGGTGCTAAAGCCGCATAGTCCGATTGCCTAGTTCTTCGCGCTAAACACCTCCTTCAAGGACCAAACAATTGGATCAAGAGTGTTTGGATTACATCCCGAACACCCTTGTATTTCCTACATGGGGGCAGAAGCCGACGACTGGCCAACTCTCAGATTTCACATAACACGGCCGCACAGGAGGAGAAACTTTTTAACTAAACATTATATTACATAACGATTTTGTTTCATCATACATGGCAAAGACAACATGATTGTATTCATTCGAAAATAGTGTCTTGCGCACATTGCGTTGCCACAATGCGCGACCCCTCCAGGACATCTGCAAAATACCGCTCAGGCGTGCGGTGCTCCTTGCCCTTTGGCGGCCCATCGGTCGTCAGCTTGACGGCGTCCATCTTCGCCCACCATATCTTGACGCGGGCGAAGGCCATGTGCGCACCTTCAATGCAGGTCGATCGCTTGATGATGTCTAGCCGAGGACATGCATTCACCAGCCACTTCACGAGTCCGAAGTAGCTGTCGGGCATAGCTTCGGCTAGCCATAGCCGGATTATCAAATCCTTCATGGCCAGTTCAGCCACCCTATGCAGCTCTACCAGCTGTTTTAGCTGGTCGGTTAAGGGCACGGGATGCTCTGGCGCAAGATACTGTGACCAGAACAACTTCTCCACCGACCTCCCTTCTTCGGCTCAGAAGATCTCTGTTGCGTCGGTCACACTATGCGGCAGATCTGCAAATGCCCCAAGAGAACTCCGAATCTGGGTTAGTAGGATATATTTCTTCTTCACATGCTTGCTTTGCATACTAAATGCCTTACCTGCTGCGATCTTCTTGGCCTCCTGGATCTCCTGGAGGGCACCTTGGGCTTCAACCCGGGCCGCTTCCGTGCTTTGGCGAGCCTTTGAGAGTTTGGCCTCTTGAGCCGAAACATCTCCCTCCAAGTCCTCATACTTCTTGACAGCATCTTGGAGCTCATGCTGGACCTCGTTCAGCCTAGCCTTAAGCTTTTTACGAGCAGCCTGCTCCTTGACAGCTTTTCCCTTGGCTTCGGCTAGGGCCTTTTTCAGGTCCTCGACCTCAGTCGTCGCCCATACACATATCATGACACTACGGTCAGTATATACCATTTATTCTTTCCGAATACATAGCGAGTCACTACATACCTTGCTGGTCCTCCAACTGCTTCCTTGCCTGGCCGAGCTCTTCTTCGGCCCGCTCCAGTTTCTGCGTTAGTCCAAAGACTTCGGCAGTGTGAGAGATCGCGGCTAGCAGCGATGCCTGCTCATTCAAATCAGACACAGTTTGGTTAGCTTCCTACGAAATTTAATTGATCCTCTGTCCGACTTTTCTTTTCGAACACCGGATAGTGTCTCAGGGGCTACTGAGGGAGTCCTGGACTAAGGGGTCCTCGGGTGTCCGATCTATTGGATATGGGCCGGACTGATGGGCCGTAAGGATACAAAGACCAAAGACTCTACCTATGTCCGGATAGGACTCCCCTTGGCATGGAAGGCAAGCTTGGCGACCAACTATGAAGATTCCTTTCTCTGTAATCGACCTTGTGTAACCCTAGATCCCTCCCGTGTCTATATAAACTGGAGGGCTAGGTCCGTAGATAGATCCGAACCCCGGATAATCATAGTCAGGTTAGACTTTTAGGGTTTAGCCATTACGATCTCGTGGTAGATCAACTCTTGTAACACTCATATTCCTCAAGATCAATCAAGAAGGAAGTAGGGTATTACTTCCATTGAGAGGGCCCGAACCTGGGTAAACATTGTGTCCCCCATCTCATGTTACCATCGAGCCTAGACGCACAGTTCGGGACCCCCTACCCGAGATCCGCCGGTTTTGACACCGACGGGTGGCACATGCAAATTTACTTAGGGCGGCAGGGTAATACCTCATATAGGTAGGTATGGTGGACTCATCTGGAATAACTTTGATTTCAAAGTTTTTGATGTACAAGCAGAGTTCCCACTTAGTACAGGTGAAGGCTAGCAATTTAGATTGAGAAGCGGCCAGCTAGAGAGCAACAACGATCATAACCATGCATTATGCATAAGTAACATTGGACACTAGCATGAGTAGGATATGAACACCATGAACATAAATATCATAGAGGCTATGTTGGTTTTGATTCAACTACATGCATGAACATGTACCAAGTCAAGCCACTTGAACATTCAGAGGAGGATACCATATCATCATATTACATCACAATCATTTTAACGCTATGTTGATATCCAAGATAAATAATTATTCACTCCCAGATACTTATGCATGGCATGAGAAACTATAATCTCTAATTGTCATTGCAAACATGTTTAATCGTAATGGTCTGAATCATGGGTACTAGGTTAAACATATTTACACAAACATAACAAGTCGAGTTCATACTAGTTTCTCTCTGTCACGGCCAGTTCATCGAATATCGTCATTATTGCCTTTCACTTGCATGACCGAATGATGTGAAAATAATAATAATGCAAGAGTGCCATGGACTAAGCTGGAATCTGCAAAACATTTTATTCAACAAGAGAAGGCAAGGTAAAATGGGCTCTTTATTAGTTCAACATTTATTCATATGAGAGCCACTCAACATTTTCATCGTGGTCTTCTCCTTGGTACAACCCGAATAAAAGGAAAAGAAATTAAGAGAAACACATTGAAATATTTTTGGAATTTTTGGTTTTCTTCAACAAGCAAATAAAAGTTAAAAATGACAAAAACTATTTACATGGGAAAGCTCCCAACAAGCAAAAGAAGAACAAGGAAATCTTTTTGGATTTTCTTTTAATACTACACCTAAGCATGTATAGAAAGTAGACTAGCTACAACTATTTTTTTGGTTTTCTAAAGTTTTTCAAACACACCAGAAGAAAGCAACAAAATAACTCTAAGGATGGATGATACAATGAAAAAGTGTGAACACCGACAAATAGAATGATATGTAGACATAAATGTAATCTTGGTGAGAAACACGTACTCCCCCAAGCTTAGGCTTTTGGCCTAAGTTGGTAATCGGTCAGTAGCCTAGAGGGTAGTAGGGGTGCTGAGTAGCAGGCATCCACTCATCCCACTGCGGAGGCTCCTCCACTTCCTCTGCAGCAGCCTGAGCGTTCTGGTAGGCGATGATGTCCTCATGTATAATCCTATATCCGCCCCTGGCAACAGAATCAAACAAAGCAGGAGCACGCAACGGAATAATATCACGAGTTTTAACGCTAAAGACTAGGTTATAAGGAATAGGAATGTTAGGATAATCTTGTGCAAAAAATGATGGTGTTCCATGGTTGCACGGTCTAGATAAACCTTGGTCAGAGGGTAATCGTGAGGGCGTATCTCAACCTCAAAGTGAGCCGCCAAACAAGTAGCAAAAATCCCACCATGTATTTCAGCCTGAGATTTATTAAGATGGAGGCGACGAGCTACAATAGCTCCTAAGCTATGAGTGTTGTCGCCCTCTAGTGCCCGGCGTAAAACAACAAAGTCTGGTGCGCTGAGCGCACCTAGTTTCTTTCTAGCAAGCAAGCACTTAGCAACAAATAAAGCAAAATAATGTACAGCAGGAAAGTGTATGCTAGCTGCCGTGGTGGCTGACACCCCTCTCTCATCTCTCACTATCAAAGTGCGATAAAAGGCCTCAAACCCAGCTGGCCTAGGCTCAGCCAAATCCCCATCAGAAGGGATTATGCATATATCACAAAATTCAGTAAGTGGTATCTGATGGTTTTCAGCATATAAATCAAAGCTCACTTCAAGGGGATTATTTCTAGGCAGGAAAGTAAAACTCTGAACAAAGATGTTTGTGAGGATTTGGTGCTGGCCACACTCATCTGCGATGAAGTCGGTGAGGCCGGCATTATCAACATATTGTGTGAACTCTTGAAGAATTCCAGCCTCTTCCAGGAACGGGGTGTGCGACCATTCGCACGGCTGTACCTCCGCCAACCTCCGAGGGTGGAGATCACTGATAGAAGACTCCCCAATATCACCCTTAGAGTTCTTCCTAGAGCCAAACTTCCTGAAGATATTCATGTCTGTGTACAATCTTTTGAAAATAAAAATTTTGGTTGACAAAAATTTATCAACAAAACTTTGTAAGATTGATACCAACTACTCATAGGGATACATAGAGGCCATAGCAAGCATCCAAACTACTTAGAACACTAAGAATTCAACATGCAAGCACATCTACAATAGCACCAAGAGTAGCTAATTATTCAAAATATAAACAACTAAAACAAAAACTAATTGGACAAACGGTGGAGTCACATACCAAGCAACAATCACCTGAAACAGTTTCAGAAACGGAGCTTCGAGCAAAGAGATCGAAATCCGTGGGTTCGAGAGCAAGAACACGGGAGAGAGAGCAATGGAGATTTTTTTCTGGAAGTAGGTGATGGTGTGGTATAAAGAGATGAGTGAGAGGGCCTATGTGGGGACCACAACCCACCAGGGCGCGCCTGGGCGTGCTGGCGCGCCCAGGTGGGTTGTGCCCTGATACGTCTCCGTCGTATCTACTTTTCCAAACACTTTTGCCCTTGTTTTGGACTCTAACTTCCATGATTTAAATGGAAGTAACCCGGACTGACGCTGTTTTCAGCAGAATTGCCATGGTGTTATTTATGTGCAGAAACAAAAGTTCTCAGAAGACCTGAAACTCCACAGAGATTACTTTTTGAAATAATAAAAAATACTAGCGAAAGAATCAAGGCCAGGGGCCCACACCCTAGCCACGAGGGTGGGGGGCGCGCCTCCTGCCTCGTGGGCCCCCTCGAGCTCCACCGACCTCAACTCCAACTCCATATATTCATGTTCGAGGAGAAAAAAATCAGAGAGAAGGATTCATTGTGTTTTACGATACGGAGCCGCCGCCAAGCCCTAAACTCTCTTGGGAGGGCTGATCTAGAGTCCGTTCGGGGCTCCGGAGAGGGGAATCCGTCGCTGTCATCATCATCAACCATCCTCCATCACCAATTTCATGATGCTCACTGTCGTGCGTGAGTAATTCCATCGTAGGCTTGCTAGACGGTGATGGGTTGGATGAGATTTATCATGTAATCGAGTTAGTTTTGTTAGGGTTTGATCCCTAGTATCCACTATGTTCTGAGATTGATGTTGCTATGACTTTTCTATGCTTAATGCTTGTCACTAGGGCCCGGGTGCCATGATTTCAGATCTGAACCTATTATGTTTTCATGAATATATGTGAGTTCTTGATCCTATCTTGCAAGTCTATAGTCACCTACTACGTGTTATGATCCGGCAACCCCAAAGTGAGAATAATCGGGACCACTCCCGGTGATGACCGTAGTTTTAGGAGTTCATGTATTCACTGTGTGTTAATGCTTTGGTCCGGTACTCTATTAAAAGGAGGCCTTAATATCCCTTAGTTTCCAATAGGACCCCGCTCCCACGAGAGGGTAGGACAAAAGATGTCATGCAATTTCTTTTCCATAAGCACGTATGACTATATTCAGAATACATGCCTACATTACATTGATGAATTGGAGCTAGTTCTGTGTCACCCTATGTTATGACTGCTCCATGATGAACCACATCCGGCATATTCCTCTATCACCGATCCATTGCCTATGAGCTTTCCATATATTGTTCTTCGCTTATTTTCTTTTCCATTGCTATTGTTATCATAACTACAAAATACCAAAAATATTACTTTTGCTACCATTACCTTTTACCACCGTTACCACTACTATCATATTACTTTGCTACTAAATACTTTGCTGCAGATATTAAGTTATCCAGGTGTGGTTGAATTGACAACTCAGCTGCTAATACTTGCGAATATTCTTTGGCTCCCCTTGTGTCGAATCAATAAATTTGGGTCGAATCAATAAATCCCCATATACTTGTGGGTTATCAAGACTATTTTCTAGCGCCGTTGCCGGGGAGCATACACTACAAAAGAAAAAGACACATCCGTGACATTTTGGGCCGAACAAATTTTTTTCTGTCATACATATGACACTTCTATGATGATAATTGTGACAAAACCTGGTATCATCATAGATGTGGTGGGCTCCTACTTCTATGACAAAAAATCATGACAGAAAATGGGCTTTTCGTCATGGACGGGCCAGAGACGCAGCTGCATGACATTCTTTGGGCCGTCCATGATGGAAAAAACCATGGTAGAAGCGAGGGGGAGGAAAATTTCGGGGAGTTCCCAGTTACGGTGGGAGGTCGAGGGCCGAGCGATGCGCGTTTCTCTCGTACACGTACGCACATGTGTGCGAGGCATTGGCTCTAACTGAACCTGAGCGAGGCGTTGGGATCTAACTGAACCCAGCGATTGCACTGCAGGCTACGCGTTACTGAACCCGAGCGATTGATTGATGGATGTTAACTGAACCCGATCGAGCGATTCCTTCTCTACTGCTGCTAACTGAAGCCGATCGATGCTGCCTCTGGGATGAATAGTGAGCGTTGTGGGGGGTTTGGATGAACAGTGAGCGGTGGCGTTGCCTCTGGATGAGCAGGACCCCGTGGTGTGGTGGAGGGCTGGATGAACAATAGACGGTGGAGGGGTGCCCGTGGAGGGGTGGTTGAACAGGACCCGGTGGTGTGGAGGGCTGGATGAATAGTAAACGGTTGAGGGGTGCCCGTGGAGGGGTGGTTGAACAGTAGCTGGTGGACTAGCGGGCAGTGGAGGCCGGATGAACAGGAGCCAGTGGAGGCTAGAGGAGGTCGACGATAGCCCGTGGAGGCTGGAGGAGGTCGACGGTAGCCCGTGGAGGCTGGAGGAGGTCGACGGTGGAGATGAACAGTATCCCGTGGAGTCCCGTTTGCGGTACGCCACACCCCTCCCGATGAACAGGACCCCCGTTTCGACCGTAGCGCTCCAACACAAGTCCATTTTGTCCGTTTTGCGGTACACCACACCCCTCCCGATCAACAGGACCCCCATTTCGACCGTAGGAGGTTCGTTTCCTCCGTTTTGCGGTACGCCGGACCCCTCCCAATCAACAGGACCCCGTTCCAAACATAAGAGGTCAGTTTCCTCCGTTGTGCGGTACGCCAGGCCTCGTTTCCATCACATGTTCCATCCAAGCCCTCTCGATGAACACGACCACGCATTCCGTTCCGACCCAGCCGGTTGGCTCCCACGCGTTCTGTTGCCTCCCGATGAACACGACGCATTCCATTGCCTCCCCATGAACACGACACATTCCATTTCCTCCCCATAAACACGACGACGACGCTGTTTCTCCGTTTCGACCCAGGCATGGACACGAGCCCTGGCCATACGTATGCGCGAGTAGGCGTTTGAGACCCCGCACGTATGTACACATATGTGGCCGTATTTTCTCTCTTGCACCCTGGCCGCTATACGTACGTGTACATGCTACATGCGCGCCTCTACTACGACACGTACGCGCCTCTACTACGATATGTGCGTACCTCTACATCCACCAGTATATATGTACGTAAACATTCGCGACCAGAATGACAACACTACATACGCTTCGACCAGGTGGGTCCCAACTGTCAGGCATTTCCTTGCTTGCGAAGATGTAGCTGGTGGGTCCCAGCAGTCAGGGGGGCGAATTGTTTTTTTTTGCCCAGACGCACTTCCTTGCGTGCGAAGATGTAGCTGGTGGGTCCCAGCAGTCGAGGGGAAACGTTTTTTTCGTGAAATATAGTGGCCGTTCGGTGGGTCCCAGCTGTCAGGTGGAGGAATCATTATTTTCCGCGAAATAAGGAGGCACTTCCTTGCTGCGGCCTTGGACCCAGCTGTCAGCCTCTCCACGTGCAGTCCACGCCCGATGGAAGTCGTTCCTTGACCACGTTGACCACGCCATGCCGAGAGCACCAGGGCGGTGGATGACGGTGAGGCCTAGGAAGGGGATGACAGGGAGCCGGGGAAGACGCGGCAGCGGAAGCCCGCACGGAGAGGAGTACGAGGGTTCACTGGTTCGGCTGCGGTGTGAGGCTGTCGTCGCCGCAGGGCCTGGCCAGCGGTGGGAGTAGTAGGGGCTGTGAGGCCTCCGCGGCAGCACAGCCGACCACGGGAGGCAGGAGCATGCAGCACGACCGGTGCTGCTTTGGGCGGCTGGAGCAAGAAGACCAGAGGTTGAAGAAGCACTACGGCCGTTGGATGGACATCGTACGGTCACTTGAGCTAGAATCGTTTATATTGACTAAGTTGACAAAGCTCTCCATCCCCGTCAATTTAGTAGGCCCACAAGTCAGCCTCCCACCAAGGTGGGTCCCAGCTAGCAGGGGGTATTCATTTTTTTGTGCGTAATAAGGGGGCACTTCCGGTGAGTCCGAGCTGACAGCAGGGGGAACGTTTTTTTCGTGAAATGCGGTGGCCCTCGGGTGGGTCCCAGTAGTCAGGGGCAAACGTTTTTTTCGCGAAATACTGGTGGGCGTCCGGTGGGTCCCTGCTATCACGTGGAGGAATAATTATTTCCCGTGTAATAAGGAGGCACTTCCTTGCGGCTGCCATGGACCCAGCTGTCAGCCTCTCCACGTATAGTATTCTTCCGATGGAATTCGGTCGTTGACCACATTGACCACGCCGCGCCAAGAGCACCACGGCGGTGGATGACAGCGAGGCCTAGGAAGGGAACGACGCGGAGTCGGGGAAGACGCGGCAGTGGATGCCCACGTGGAGAGGAGTATGAGGGTTCACTGGTTCGGCTGCGCTGCCGTCGCTGCAGAATAACATGGGGTGTGGGTGAGTGGAGTGGAGGGATGGCCTGGCCAGCGATGGGAGTAGTATGGGGGCGGTGAGGCCTCTGCGGCAGCACAGCCGGCCACGGGAGGCAGGAGCAGGCGGCACGACCGGCGCTGCTTTGGGCGGCTGGAGCAAGAAGACCAGAGGTTGAAGAAGCACTACGGCCGTTGGATGGACATCGTACGGTCAGTCGAGCTAGAATCATGCATATTGACTAAGTTGACAAAGCCCTTCGTCCCCGTTAACTTAGTAGGCCCACAACTCGGATTTGGCAGAGAACATATAGCCCATTTGCGATTTGTAAGAATGTACATCCCATTTTTTAATTCTAATGGAATTTACTACAGCTCATTTACAGTTTGTTAAAAGTACAGCCCAACTTCTAGCTAGTACAACGATTAATAATTTCAAACAACCGTTCAAAACAAAATTAAAAAAATCCCACATGTTGATGGGATCCGAAATATTTTTATCCAAAATTTCTAGTCAGGTCAAATATAATTTCAAAATAAAGTTGTATTACGTTAAAATCCAATGAAATATTGCGCGCGCAACAAGTAATGAATTAAAATTTTCAAATTCCAAAAATAATATATTTTTCAAACTAATTACGTGTTTGGTGCATAGTAACTGTTCAGTTATTATAATTACATCCCATTTATTATTTCTTAAAGTCCATTTTCTTGTTAAGCCTAATGCATACCTCCTAGGAAAGTTTGCAGCCCAGCGGGGCGGAGAATAACAAGTTGACCCGGATAATGTGTACAACTATCGGCCTAGTTGCATTGCTGATGTTGAAAAAAAAGGCCTGTGTAGTACAGTACAACCTAACATGGTTACTCAGCCCACATTCAGCGACGCTGGAAAGGCCTAAACAAGGCTTCTGTACAACTTTTTGAAGTCACTGAGCTCAACTAATAACTTAAGAAAAAAGTTAGATTACAGTGGGACCTAATTAAAAGCTGTCACGAGCAAATAAATAATTCAATGGGTCCCACTTGTGCGTCTGCGTGTGTGTGCGTGTGTGTGTGTGTGTGAGAGAGAGAGAGAGAGATAGAGAGAGAGAGACCCATCGGCCGATGCTCGTAAATACATCTTTCAGCCATATGCATTGCTGATGCTCAGTAAAAACTTATATAGTTGACACAATTATATAGAACATCATAGCACACTGAACTTGCATACAAAAATTTCACGCAGGCGGCACAATCAGGATGGTAGCAGTGGATCGCTACGGGAAGGGCTATGTTGAAACCAACGAAGTCGTACATAACGGTTCATCGTCTTTATCAATGATGGGGAAATATCTTGAATGTTGTGCAAAGAAAACAGACAGACAACACAATAAGTTCTGCTAGCACATTAAGTTGATGTACAACGCTTTCCAAAAAAAGTTCAGGTACAAAATTAGAAGAGGTCACAATCAAATGTACTGGCATATGAGTGCTTCACACCCATAGCTCAGATTTAACTAGTACTCCCTCCGTCCGGGAAAAGTTGTCCACAGGGCAGTGTATTTGTTTTTTTTTTGCAAAAAAACCCTTAGAGTTTTAAACACGTCATAAAGAAGTCCATCTCCTTCCTTCCTCCTCCCTCGTCGCCCGCGCCTTGCAACCATCACCGGCTACCCACCTGCGCTGCCGCCCGCCTGGATTTGCGCCACGACCAACACCAGAACCGTGGCCCAGCCCGCAACCAACAACAACACCGCCGCCCGCTTGCACCTGTGCTAGGGCTTACCACCTGCACTGCCCGCCGTGAAGGCGACCTGCGCCGGCACCCTCCCCGAGCTACGCCACCAGCCCCGTTGAAGGTCGCCGCCCACGTTCGCCCACCTTCGCCTCTGATTTCGTCCACTTCGGCCACCGGCGCCGTGGACAATTCTGGCCACTCCCGCCTCTGATGCTGCTACTGGTGGACGACGTCGGCGCTGTGGACCTCTGATGCTGCTTTTGCCTTTTCCCCTGCCTCGCCTCTGCTGCCACTCCCGCCTGTGCTGGTGAGTCTACCCCGCCCGCCTCTGCTACTGCTGCTGTTCAATTCATTGTTATGAGTCTGAATTTGATGTTCTTAGTACAGGCGGAGAAAAATCAGTCAGGGGATACAAAGCTAGAGAAATAATCCAGGACAAAGGCTGTACACTGCTGCTAAATGATGAACAGATTATAGTGAAAATTTAGTTTGATGCCATCAAATTCATTGAGTAATAATCTTGGCATTCTAGGAGATCTGCTAGTTTTTGGAAGTTTTTCTTGCTACAGTTAACTGAAAATGTTCAGTGTTCCAATACTGTAGAGAAACTACAGTGCCTGTAATTCAGTTATGACTCCTTTACTGAAATTGTAGTGTTTGCTAAAACTGAGATGTAAACTAAAGGAGTTTGTGATTTGCAGAAGCTGTAGCATACTCCAACAAGTGATAAATGCACTCAAAAGTTCATTGAGAAAATGCAGAGGCTGCTCACTTGTTACTGAAAGTTTTCTGGAGTGATAAATGCACACAAAAGAAGTTCAGTTAAATGTTACAGTTGTTGTATGAATTCCAACCAGGTCAATTTGTTGTCAATTACTCTGTAATACTCAACCAGGTTTATGCAAAATGAAGATCAACCATGTTTATTTGGATTTATTTGAATCATTTGAATTTATTTGCTTTATTTGGATTTATACACCATTTGTCCAATTGCAAACATACCTAAAGTTTCCAATTGTCCAATTTCAGTCATTCATTTTAAAGAGAGCTAAGCATAGCCATGACTCTTCCCTAAATATTCCTCTAGAATCAATTCAAGCAGCACAAAACTGAAAACTGAAAACTGCCACAACCCCTTAACTAAGAGTTGATAAAAACATGTCCCTAAAATTTGAATTATTTGAATTAGCTAGGTTCATTCTTCTTCATATACAGAAAAAGATGAATATTGTTTGTCTACTAGTTACTTCAAATTTAGAACTGAATAAACACTTCTCATCTTCAGTAAACACTTGTAAATCTAGAGTGGTTTTAAACTTAGAATGCACCAAGTACTAATATCCTTTGCCAAGCTACACACCATCTACTTGGAGTAGACAGCAAGATTCACAGAGACATGCACGCTTCAATAGACTTGTGAATGCTAGCAAAGTGATAAGTAAAAACATGGATGTTCTCAGAAATATAGCACCAGAGGACATTAAGTGAACTGGCCTATATGCTAAAGGCAAGGAAATGCCACCTTCTTTTCTTCTTCGAGCAGTTGATGAACTGGCCTGTATGCTGCAGCTACACATAGGTTCTGTAGAAAATGCACCAAAAGAGTTACACACAGGTGAAGTAAGTGGAAAGCAACATTTAATCTCCACTTCTTTTCTTTTGGTAGTGAAATTCAATCTGAATTTTGTAAGCACAGAAAATGCACCAATACTGATCATTTATTGCCACCTCCACCACCATCTTGTTAGTTTCGACAGTGTGTGTATGGAGTAGTTTTGACGGCACTATAATTGTGCATCATGTAAACATTATGAGAATGATTAAGGGTTCAGCAATCAGATTATAATTATGACCAGAATAGAGGAACAAATATCATGGTTAGTTTTATGTAAAAAAAACAGAAATGTAGTTACTCACTTGAAGTTACTATAGTTACTCACTTGAACTTACTGTAGTAGTGGCCAAAATTCAGAAAAGTTACTAAACAGGAGAAGTAGTGGCCAAAATTCAAAGTACTAAAAAGATTCTACACTAAATATACAGTGTTATCCATGTTCTGTATCCAGGACATTTTTTCTCTGTTTGCAGCATAGGTCCCACCTATCAGGAAGGATGGGCACGTACACGAACATGTACGACTCATCAGTCTATCTGCATAGCCTTTTAGTTTAGTCTAACTAGTCATCTAATCAACTGCCTGCACGCCGCTTCTCCCATTTACTTCTCCATCAGGAACCGATTCTCCTCGGCTTCTTCACCTCCCCTTTGTCTTCATTTGCATCCAAACCCCACTGCGTTCACATTGTTTTAACCTCTTCAAATAATCACCTACTACTTCGGTTAGACTAGCCATCTAATCCTAATTCTCCAAACCATAGCCCTCTGTTCCAGCGGTTCGAAATGGCGGAAGAGATCGAGATGCATGTTTTTAGCGTCCAACATGTCCTCGTCGAAGGCTCGATGCGCATAGTTGCCACCGTCACCGTCCACCCAAGGGTTGTTCGGCAGGGGATCAACAATATATCCAACTCCCTCCAAAAGGTAGAGACAAGGGTCATCGGTCTCGACGCAGAGTACACGGAGCGTGCCCCTGGGAAGATCCAGTGCGCCACCGTCCTTCAGCTGTGCCACAAAGATGATGTTTTGGTGTACCACATCATACACTCGCCCTTCATACCACGTGAGCTTCACGATTTCTTGTCTCGGGAGGACATAAACTTCTGTGGGGCAGCCATCGAAGGGGACAAACAGAAGCTGAAGCCGTACAACCTTGATTTGAAAAGCATCGCTGACCTACAAACCAGAATCAAAATTCCTGTAGAGGTTTGTGATAAACAGACACCATCCCTATTCGACGTAGCAAATTTTGTGCTCGGAACAAATCTTCAGAAGGGTGACGAGACGGTGGCATTAAGGTCATCTGGATGGGAGAATTATCCCTTGACGTACGAGCGGATAAAATATGCTGCCCTCGATGCCCATGTGAGTTTTGAGATAGCTGCAAGGTCCAAAGATCTTGTGGCGAAGCCGTCTCCCACAGAGAATGAGAACAAGAAGAATAAGAAGAAAAGGTTGCACCAGCAAGAGGGCATTATGGATGGATGAACTATTTCCTCTCTTGTAAAAAAAATTATTCCCTCTCGGTGTATATTGATATAGATGGACTATTTCGATGGTGTGCATGTCTTTGGAACAGAGTAGTAGCGTGGGTCCGCTTGACTATAAGGAACTATTTATCCACATATATAGCTTTCTCTGCTACTCCTTCCAATGATCGATATGCAGTGCATGTGTCCATCTGCTACTGCACTAGAGGAGTACTACTGTACGCTTCTAGCCATCTGACACCGATTGGACTGCTGCATGTCCACCGCGTGCGGGAGGGAGAGCGTGTAGTGAAAGCTTCTCCTAGTCTTGCCAGCCACCACGCTCATGGGCGAGGGAGGGACGCTCCTGCCTTTGCGTGTATGACAGGTGGGCCCTACAGGTGTGTGGCCAACCTGTCATAGAGCCAAAGGCAAGTGCAGTTAAGTCCGCGAGGGAGAGGATAATCAAACTTCTCATTGATGTATGAGTTGACGCGACACATCAAAGCACTGCACTCGATATATTTCAATAATTTGCGTGTGTGACTCCCAGATGCAGAGGCTGGGGGTCATCATCCTCCTTTTCAAGAAAAAACAGACGCATGTGTGAGAGGACGAGTGCGTGCGTGCACCTCTTCTCTTCTTGTATAACGTACTACTAAACTCAGAGTACAAGTTTTTGTGGGTGGCATGATGGTGCGTGCGAGAAGTCTCGAGAGATAGGTTTATTGCATTAATTGCAATGCATGCATGCATAAAGTACATGCATTGGTCAATTTTCTCTTAGTACTTGCATGCAATGATTTAATGCACATTGGAATCTGAACATGTGTTGGGGAACAACCAAATTGAGCCTTATAAAATGGAAAAACTAAAATTTTGAGACAAGCCCTATAAAACCGGAAAGGAGGGAGTAGAAAAAGAAGTACTCCATCCGGGAATAGTGCCGCACTTCGAAACTAGGACCGTCAATAAATTTTGAGTTTGCATCTCGTCACATTCCAAATTACTCCATGCTATATTGAATTGCAAACCTGTTCACATCGATCACAACCTAAACGGTTTCCCACTTAGGAGCGTATTAGTACTCGGTTATAAATACTAGTATGCCAAGATGACTGCACATTCCTCCTCAACTCCTCATCCACAAAAACAAACAAGTCATTCAGCATCCTTACCTTGCGTCTGCCATGGCCAGCGTGAGTTCTGGGTCGAGAGATTGCCACCAGGGAGAGGCGAGCATGGAAGCGGAAGCACGAGAGATGTCCCGGCTCGCTACGAGAGCAGCCGACATATCCCGCCGCGCGGAAGTAGCAGCACAGAGGTCCCACCGCGCCGCTGAAGTAGCACAGAGGTCCCGCCGCACCGCAAAAGCAGCAGAGAGGTCCCGCCGCGCCGCAGCCGCCTGGGAAAATTTCTCGCGGACAGGCGACGACTGTTACAGGCGCATGCATGCGATCGTCCATAGCCAGATGGATCAGATCTCTGGCTCGGCGAGGTTGCAGGACGACATGATAGCCTCGTTTGAACATGCTACTGGCGTCATCTGGCAACTAAGGGAGGGCAATGAGAGGTTCCGGTCCGAGCGCGACCTGCTGAGGGAGAAGATCATCCAAAGTGCGGACCTGCTCCGCAACAAGCGCCAAAGGCTGGTGGAGGAATCCGTGGATGTTCTCAAGCAGCATCTTGAGGACACGAAAGAGCTCATCGCCGCTCGTCGCGGAGACTAGTTTCCTGGTTTCTTCTGATGTAATAATCGGTTTAGGATGTGGATTGTGTCGTCGGTTGTGAAATGTTGGATTCTAGCGCGGATGTTTGGCCTTTGTTGGCCTCTTGGGATGTTGCGATTTCAATCTGGTAGCTTTTAGTCCTTCGTGTTAGGCTGGAGTTGTGCTGAACTTCTTGTGAATTGTGGTAGTTTTTAGTAATGAAAATCAGAAGGGGCAAGCCCTTCTTTGATCAAAAAAGAAAAATTAATCGTCCTTATATATTCATCAGTCTTGCTATAAGTCGCAGTAGATGCTATATAGGTCCGTCGGATCTTAAATCAAGATACGTGCTTTCAGATTTCCTTTTTTCTCTCTTAAATCTCAGTCGAGTGAGACATAGCCACGCCATTAAACAGAGGCTCGGGCGCAATTAATGGAGACCTTGGGAGAGTGGTGGACGGCAAATGGAGGTCAAAGGGCTCTCCTCCCGATAAGCACGCGCCGGGGTCTGATCGCACGCCTCTCGTACTCAAATAGCTACCCTGCACGGCGCCTCCTAGCTAATAAAAAATGGGGACGCGTGGCGGCACGTAAATGGTACTACTAAGTAGAACGCCCACGGTTTCAATAATACTTGTGTTTCCGATTGTAACATGACAGCACTTGTTCCAAAATGACTTTGTTGATTGTTAATGTGTGCGCCTTCGCAAATCGGACTGCAAATTTACCACAGCATGTTGGTGCCATGTCATGGCACCAAGCCAATTTTCATTATTTTCATGCATGTTTTGGATTTACAGGAATTAAAAAACTAAGTTTCTCAATGTTTCCTACCCAGCCACGACGCCCAGAATTTTGAATTTCATTCCCATTTCTTGCATGGAACCTAGAAATTTACCCGAGGACACACATGTGATTTTTCAACCAACTGCACTAGAACATGTGCTTGTATTTCAAATTTGAATTATGCACACGAAGGTGACACATTCCCTCCCAGAACCACAAGCCTTCTTGAGAGAAGCTCCGATTTGCAAGAAGCTTATACCAAAATTTGTTCCTATTCGGCTAATTTTTTTACCACGGCATGGTACTACCATGACATGACACCATGCCAAGTTTCATGATTTTAAAACCAAGTTTCTCAATGTTCTTGACCGAGCCACGATGCCCAGATGTTTGAATTTTATTCTCATTTTTTGCATGGGACCTACTCCCTCCTTCCATCTATATAGGGCCTAATGTGTTTTTCAAGACAGCCTTTGACTATTGACAAGATTAATAGCACGTGAGATGTATACTATGAAAATTATATTATTGGAAGCTCCTTTGACATACAAAATTGAAGGTATGCTTTGTGTAAGTTGCATGTCATATATTATTGCTCTAAAGTTTGGCCAAAGTTAGCCTCGAAAAACGCACTAGGACCTATATAGATGGAAGGAGGGAGTAGAAATTCACCCGAGGACACAAATGTGATTTTTCAACCATTTTTGGTGCACGGGAGCATGTGCTTGTAGTTCAAATTTGAATTATGCATATTAAATGACCAAAAACTCAATTAATGTGTAAATAAGGCCAAACGAAGCCGGAATAATTCCAAAATTTAACAGGGCACTCATGTAGTTCTATGTTGCCTTTGTAAATAAACTCAAGGGGGACAACGTATATCGTTTCGCACTCAAAGGTGGCACGTTCCCTCTCGGAACCACGAGCCTTCTTGAGAGAAGCTTCGGTTTGCAAAAGCTTATACCAAAATTTGTTCCTATTCGGCCAATTTTTTTACCACAACATGGTAGTACCATGACATGACATCCATGCCAAGTTTCATGATTTTTAGACGTGTTTTGGATTTACAAGAATTTTAAAACCAAGTTTCTCAATGTTCTCGGCCGAGCCACGATGCCTAGATGTTTTAATTTTATTCTCATTTCTTGCATGGGACCTAGAAATTCACCCGAGGACACAAATGTGATTTTTCAACCAACTTTGGTGCACGAGAGCATGTGCTTGTAGTTCAAATTTGACCTATGCACATTAAATGACCAGAAACTCAATTAATGTATAAAAAACGACAAACGAACCCGGGATAATTCCAAAATTTAACAGGGCACTAATGTAGTTCTATGTTGCCTTTGTTAAGAAACTCAAGGGGGCAGCGTATATCATTTCACACTCAAAGGTGGCACGTTCCCTCTTAGAACCACGAGCTTCCAAATCGGCCCAATTTTTTACCACAACATGTTAGTGCCATGACATGACACCATGCCAAGTTTCATGATTTCCAGGCGAGTTTTGGATTTACATGAATTTAAAATCAAAGTTTCTCGATGTTCTCCGCCGAGTCATGACGCCCAGATGTTTGATAATCATTTCTTCCATGGGACCTAGAAATTCAACCAAGGACACACATGTGATTTTTCAACCCACTTTGGTGCACCGGAGCATGTGCATGCAATTCATATTTAGATTATGCACATTAAAAGTCCAGAAACTCAATTAATGTATAAAAAGGCCAAATGAACCTGAAATAATTCCAAAATTTAATAGGGCACTCATATAGTTCTATGTTGCCTCTGTAAATAAAATCAGGGGGGAGGCAGCGTATATCGTTTCGCACACAAAGGTGACATGTTCCCTCTCGGAACCACAAGGCTTGTTGAGAGAATCTCCGGTTTTGCAAGAGGCTTATACCAAAACTTGTCCCAATTCAGCCAAAAATTATACGTATGTAAACAGGGTTTAGATTATTCCAAACATCTCGCTACCTAGACCAATAATGTACTATGATTTGAATTCAACATAAAATGGATACAAATATTTGAATTGGAGAGCGTATGGTACATGTAGTTCACAGTGAAATATGATTACAGCTATATGTATGTTTTTTGTTATCAAGATAATATTTAAATTATTGTATAACTTGACAACAATCGTATTCAAATAAGGAAAATTGATTCAAATTTAGTCCATATGGTAGACGTCAATATATATGTTCACATGGTGGAGTAAAATGTTCATATATGATGGAAGATCAAAATGTACGACTACATCAATTATAAACCGCAAGGTCACCTAACGATATATTCGAATTCAACATAACGTGGATTCAAAAATTGAAATTCGAGATCATGGCATCTGTAATCATATAAAAAGGGATATTACTCTTTCTTTGGTGGGAATTGATTTGTTTTTTGTTGTTGTTGAGGGAAGTGCGAATCGATTTGGTACTGTGCAGGGTAATCTTGTTCTCCCGATTTTTTACATTTTTCTTGTAGTTTTTTCAATGGCATCTATAGCAATATAGTAAAAGGGGACATGACTGTCTCGTGTCTTGTATGAATTGTTTTTTTACACGTTAAGTTTGTTCTGTCAAACAAGAAATCCGCACCTTGTTATCCCGAAATTTTCAAGCTCGAGTATCATTTGTCTCACCTGCTTTGAAACTCCTGCTTCTTCAACCCGCGCCATGCCTTGTTATTCCAAAATTTGGACGCGCGCGAGAACTCCCTTCTCATCCGAAATTGCTCCTGCAACCCAGACACGCGAAATCCCCCTTCTACCCCTCAGCCAGAAATGAAGCTCCACATCACGGTGTCAAAACCGGCGGGGGTATGCTGGTAACTTACCCTACATTTCAGACAAGCGTGTCCCTAAGCTTGGCTCCCCCCTCCGCCTTCGCCCCCCATTCGTACACCGGGCCGCCAAAACCCGTGAAACCCCACGCTCCTCCGTCGGCCTCCCGACCGCCACCCAGCCAGAGACTCTTCCCCGACTACGGCGTCCACCACAACAGCTCGTCGTCCCTCATCCACCGCACCGGATGAGGATCCATAGTCGATCTCGTCGTCCCGCTGGATTAGCCGCCCCGTCCTCCACCTCCAAGGAGCTGCCCCGATGTTCGCCTCGTCTATCGCGCCACCTCAATCCCCACAGCACCGTCTTGACCTGCCCCACCGGAACCGCAACATCCTCACCAATTCCTCCGATGAAGCCGAGGCCAACTCGGCGCCACCAGGGAGGTTCTGCACTCACCGCTGCATTTTATCTTTTATTCGATCTCATGGGCCTGTCGGTGCTCGATACCAAGCAGACATGGCGTGTCTTCATCGACGGCGCCGTCGCCGGCCACATCATCCACGACGTCTCTCCCCCATGTCGTTGCTTCCTCGACGACGACTTCCACAACGGCACTAGTTGCAGCTGCTCCGGCTCTCACTCACGCTGCAGCTTTGTTCTTGTTGTCGGTCGCGCTGCTGCACTGCTCCTGCTTTCGTTCGTGCTGCTGCTCTGCTCTTGCTCTCGCTTGCGCTGCTACTGCTGCTGCACGACCTCCGGCAGCTACAGGAGTTGCTGCTTTAGCACTTGCTCGCGGTGCTACTGCACGACTTGCTCTCTGCTAGTGTGTTCCCTGCTCGAGCGTCTGCTGATTTAGATCACTGCTTCTCTGCTACAAGTGCTCGAACGCCCTAAACATCTATTGCAATGCTCTGTTACTAGTTCAATCAGTTTCAACAGTAAAATTCAGTTTCGACTGTGAAGTTCATTTTCTTCAGTTAAGTTCAGAGTGAACAGTACTTACATCATCTGTCAGAGTGGCCATGGCGCGGCTGATGCGTTTTACATCTAGCACTTTTTGGTGATGTATTTTACATCATCTATTGCAGATGATATTAGGGTCCCACTTTAGATTAACATTGTCTGTCTTGTCATGCTTCAGCCTCGTCGCCGTACACCTTAGCGGAGCTGCTCCAATGACGGAACCGTCCATCGCAGTGGAGCAGTACCCTCGGCACCATTTCCAGAGACCTCGGATCTTCTTCCCTGCCTCCGACAGTCAAACCAGCATCATCACCATCCTCCACGTCCAACCCAATGATGTTGAGGTCCACAAGGCTATGCCAAAGAGGTTGTACACTCGTCGCATCACTTTGTTTCGCCATTCCTCTGTTCTTCCAATTCATGTGAGCCATACACCCAGGTTGACTGAAATCCTATGTTTCCAAATGCTATGCTTTGCACGTGCATTCCAATCCTATTCCTGTGTTTTTCCTGTCCCTGTGTATATAGAATCCTTCAATTATAAGGAGCCCTTACAGATTTACTTCATTTTCAGATAGGCGTCAAAGAAAACTCTGTGTGTTATGTCCTGCTCCTGTCGTGTCATCATCCACCCCACCTGAGGTGCACCATCGACAGAAGCGTTCACTGTAGCAGAGATCCCCCCTGCAGACTTCCTTTCGCCGCCTTAGATCATCTTCCCCGTTACCGGTAGCCACGCCAACTGCATTACCATCATCGACTGAGCAGATGAACCTGAGGACTACACAGTTCCGAAAGAGAGGTCGCAGTCTTTCGTGTTTGCTTACGTTATACATCGGTTATTATTACCTGCTACTTTATCGTTCAATCTTGAGTTTTGAATTGCCCATGGGTCTCATATCGAGCCAGCAACGAATAGTATATGTCTACTATCTGGTTCATTTGGGGTCTTCTATGTGGTTCATATTGGGTAGGCAACAAACAATAGATGATCCATTGTCTATCTTTTTAAACTGAAGCTATAATCTACCTGCTATCATTAGTTTTGGATCCATCCACCCGTTTGCTACCATCAGTCTTGATTTTTGCATGCACCCCTTAGGCCTTACAAAATCTAACTATTTTTTATTATGCATGTCAAATATTGTACACAATCGTACTGAACATGTAGAGAAAAAGAGAAGACTGTTGCGTGCGAATATAATGTCATGCAGACGCCGCTCCATGGTGGGCGAAGTGCCCCCCTCCTGCATTTCCAGATTGTATTCCAGAGGAAGATAACTGTTCAGATGGAGATTCAGAAGGAGCCGACCACGCCTGTTTACCACCTGAGGTGTTTGCTCTAACCTAGCATGTTGATGTTGGTCATATCATGCATATGGCGCCTTGCATTGCTTACATTATACATCTTATATGTCATCGGCTTAGTTTAGATTTGCTTTGTGTGAATGCCACCTGTTTGGTTTCTATATCATACTCCCACCATTCCTAAATATTTGTCTTTTTAGAGATTTCAACAAGTGACTACATACGGAACAAAATGAGTAAATCTACACTCTAAAATATGTCTATATACATCCGTATGTGGTAGTCCATTTGAAATCTCTAAAAAGACAAATATTTAGGAACGGAGGGAGTATATGGGAATTATGCAATGCCATCTTCTTTAGCCAAGCATCATATACGTGAATCATGCAATGCCATCCTGTTTAGCCAGTCATCGTATATGTGAATTGTATCATGCCATATTTTTTTCCATAAGGTATTCCTTTTGTCAACAATGTTTATACATTCATCTACTCTTCCTGTGCATCAGCCATTTGAGTCGGTCATGGGAAAATCTGGAGTGAAAACAAGGTCTTCTGAGCAGTCAGTGCTACTTGTCGATGCAAATTTCTTGCTGGTTACAGGTAGCTCCTCAGAGGAGGATTCAGAGAGAGATGACCAGTCGTATCCCCCCCCCCCCGAGGTGCATGCTCTAACTTGGCTGGGTTATATTGCTCATATCATGCATATGGTGTCTTGCATTGCCATGCCATCTGCTTAGATTACACATGCTTTATGTGAATGCCTCTTGTTTGCTTTCTATATCAGATATGTGAATTATGTAATGCCATGTTTTTCAGCCAGTTATCATATCTGTGAATTATGCACCGCCATGGAGCCAGGCATCATATATGTGAATTATCTCATGCCATCTTTTTTTTCATTACGTATTCCATTTGTCGACAATTTGTGTATATTGAACTACTCTTCATGTGTATCAGCCATTTGAGCCGGTTATGGAAAAATCTGGAGTGAAAACAAGGTCTTCAGAGCAGGTAATGGTACCTGTTGAAGCATATATCTCGATGGTTACAGGGAGCTCCTCAGAGGAGGATTCAAAGATGACCAGTCCTATGTCCCACCTGAGGTGTATGCTCTAAGTTGCAATGTTTATATTTCTCATATGATGCATATGGTGTCTTGCATTGCTTAGTTTAGACATCATATGAACAATATTGAATTCTATCTGCTTAGTTTAGAGATCATACATGCGAGTGCCAGCTGCTTAGTATATGAATCAATTATGTCAATTATATCATGCCATCATGTATACTTAGACAACATGTATGTGAATTATTTCATCCCAACCTATTTTAGAAAGACATCATATAGTTTTGTCATGTCATCCTGTTTTAGGTACTCATCATATGTTGTATTATGCCATTATATCCTGTTAAGTTATCCATCATATATCTGAAACTATGTCATGCTATCTTGTTTAGTTAGGCATCATATATGCGAAATGTCATGCTGTCCTGTTTGGTTAGACAACATATATGTGAATTACCACATCTATCTATGATACAATGTCTGTACGTTCAATTTCTTTTCTTGTTTATCAGCCATTAGAATTGGAGGGGGTGATGGCAGTATCTAAGGGAGCAAAAACTCGTTATTCACAAAAGACAGTGCTACCCGTCGATGCAGACAGAACCATGGTTGTACTGACCCACAAACTAGCCCCACCACACATAATCGAGACTCTTCCAGATTGCACACTTACACCGTTGGGCAGAGAACCAGCTACAACCCATCTAACCGCAACCCTAGCGGATAGTAACCCACTTATAGTTGACAAAGCACCATGTCCACCACAGAGTACCCCCACACGAGCAGTTTGTAAAGCTACTGCAGTGCCCAAAGCACGAAGACCACCACAGCTAACCCAAACTCCACGTTTAAAGCAGAAGAGCAACTGTTCTCAGGTCAGATTCCATAGCTATGGTCCATACTCCTTTGTTGTTGCATCACTGTATTTACTCATACCAACTACTTCCGAATTTGAAGGATCCAATTGAAACTCCAATGGTGCAACAGGTATGTTTTAAACCTATTTCTTTAACTGGATTGCTGTTCTAACTTCTTGCTCTATGTTGATTTCAGTTTAAGTTGTATAACAGTTATGTTCTCATGTGATGCACATTACAATTGCTGCCAATGCTGTGTAGTTTCTCACACTTATATTCTGTCTATGCTGTTGTGTCTTAAAAATATATGAGTTGAACTGTGTCTCTATATTGATTAGGGAACATAAACTAGAATGATATGGACAATACAGTGACCATAGTACATAGATATATGTTTGTTTCATGCTGTCATCCTGTCCACCTTACTACTGAACCGGTTTACCAAAATGAGGTTCGTATACTACAAGCTAAACCTGTGATGTGTCTGCTTGTTTCTCTTGTAGTATACAAACAGAATATTGGAGAAGAGCACCCCACTATGCAATGGTAGAGAAAGTAATGCAGATAAGGTTCAAGATAGTGAGACAACCATGTTGGTCTCCAAGAAAGGTGATAAAAATGATCTTGTAGACAGTGAGAAAACCCTACAGTCCTGCGTTGATGTAGTGTTTGAGTTACTGGCCAGTACCGCTGGCACAAGCTGTTTGAACTCGCTGCCTGAATCACTTCGGCTTCTTCAGTCTCATTTACAAGCTGAAAGGCATCAGTCAGCTGTGTTGTGGCAAGAAGCCGAAGGACTGAGGAAGTCCCTGCAGAATTCAGATGCGTACATTCTTGTGCAACAGCAAGCGCTGGAGGATTTAAGCGCCAAACAAGAGAAAGTTAATAAGTTTGCTAAGCATCTTGCCAGCATTATGGGTACCCAAGATATTGTTTCTTGAACTCTTCTGAAGTGGTTTCAGTTCTGGACTTGTTTTGCTGCGGCGTTTATATGCTGCTTTGTTCGCTATATTTGTACTGGTGGCGAACTTTGATGCCCAGTGGATGTAATATGTGTAATAGATGTGATAGCCTAGCATAAGTTGCTTGCTTATTTATTTACTTGTTGTCTTGTTTATTTGTTTGCTTGTAGTCAGTGCAGTTCTTTTTCTGCGGTTTGATAGTGACTGCAATAACCTATTTTTTAAAACTAGGCCACAGTAACCATGAGCTAATATTTACTGTAGTGACACTGGGCCTCCTACGGGCCGTAGAAACAGTGGGCCTTCTATGGGCCGTAGAAACAGTAGGCGTTCTACAGGCCGTAGAAACAATGGGATTTCTATGGGCCGTACAAACAATGGGCCTTCTACAGTCCGTATCATCAATGGGCCTTATACGGGCCGTATGATGAATTGGCCAAACATGGGCCAATAACAGGCCGCATTATGGCCGTAAATGGGCTAGAGTTGGAAGCGTCCGTTCATGTGCCGACCATAACGGGCCATCGTTAATAGGCCGTATTTGATGATGCTATGAAAACGGCCCAACGTATTAACGGACCACAAACGGGCCGACTGTAACCACGGGCTGAATTTGGCCCACAAGCAGAAAATGACAGTAATGGGCTGTAAGTAAACGAATGCTAGAAATGAGCCCAAGAATAAATGGGCTCTGAGAAGGCTGAAAGATAACATGGGATGGAAATGGCCCAACGGAATAACGGGCCGTTAATGGGTATAAAGTGATACACTGTTCATTATGGGCCAGTTTCACCATGGGTTGTTAATGGGTGTAAAGTGATACACTGTTCATTATGGGCCAGTTTCACCACGGGCCGTTAATAGGCCAAGAGATACATAGGGCCTCATATGGGCTGAAAGACATCATGGGCCATACATGGGCCAGAAGTGAAAACGGGCTGGAATCATATTGGATGGCCCAGATGACGCTACTGGACCTAATTCGGATAGGGCGTAACGGACCTTGGGTTAGCGGGTTTTAAATGGGCTATATGCGAACAGGCCGTTAATAGGCTTTCCATGGGCCGGCCCACCACCTTTTGACCAAGTCAAACCTACTTCTGCTATTAATTCTGATATGTCGCATATTATTGATGATGCCACTTCTGCTATGCATGATACTTATGATGAAACTACTTCTATGCTTGATACTACTGTGCCACTTGGTGAATTTCTTGATGAACAACTTGCTAGGGCTAGAGAGAATGAAATTATTGAAACCGATAATATTGATGAAAGTGATGATGAAGGCTCTCCTAATAAATATGAATTGCTTATTGTGCCTGAGGGTTATGTTATGGATGAAGAAACTAAAAGAGACTTTCTTGCATGCAATGATAGAAGTGATCTTAAGAAATTATTAGCTAAGCTTAAACAAAAAAACTCTGAATGCTAGAATGAAATATGATCCTGCCTCGTGGGCCCACGGTGGCTCCCCTCCACTTATTCCTGCACCCACACACTTCTTCTTCCTCCCAAAAAAATCACCAGCCAGCTCAAGAACGAGTTCTAGCTCATTTTGCTATGATTTTTGATCTCCTTGCTCAAAGCACCTCTCACAAAACTGCTTTGGGGGGATTGTTCCTTGGTATGTGACTCCTCCATTGGTCCAATTAGTTTTTGTTCTAGTGCTTTATTCATTGCAAATTTGTGCTGCCTAGGTGACCATGTTCTTGAGCTTGCATGTCAAATTTATATGGTTCCAAGTAGTTCTAATGCATGATATAGGCTCTAGGCACTTGTATGAGTAGTTGCTATCAATTTTGTTGAGTTTGGTTTACTTTTATTTGAAGTTACTAAAAATTTCAGAAATTTTTCAGAGGAAAAAAATATGCTTAGGAAAATGTACCATGGTGGTTCTTCCAAGGAAACAAGGACCCAGGCTTGCGATGCGTGATGCTGATGATGAGCCACCAAGGGACGCTCCAGTGCGGCCTTGTGAATGGCCTTCAGAGGACTTCATGGACCAAGCTAGAATTAAGGAAGAATTTAACACATACTTGCGTAACGCTGATCTTGTGAGCTTCGAGGCAGAAAAGTGCCGCCAGTACCACTATCTCACTAGTTACTTTGTGAGGAGGTTTGAATTTTCATCTTCGCGCAATTCTCAAACTGTCCTGTTTGATCTTTATGAAAATTCTTATACTATGGACTTAGAGGATTTTACCACTACTTGCAAACTTCCACAATGGGGTAGTGCTAGTGAACCTCGCAAATCTGAATTTAGAGATTTTCTTGCTAGTATAACGGTGGGGGAATCTAGAGACATAGCACAAGCTACCATGGGAAGCATTCATTTTCCTGCTATACATTATTTCGCTCTCTTCATAGGTAGGTGTATAAATGGTAAGGATGAAGCATGTCACATGTGTTTCCCTGACCTTAGTATTCTTAAGAGTGCTGTGTTAGGAGATAAATCTTATAATTTGGGAGCCATTGTTGCACGTAGGTTGCATCATGATAGATTTAATGGAGATTTCTTTGGTTGAATTTATGCAACCCGTATAGCTAATTTTCTCGGTATAATCATACGTGAGGATGATATTGAGTTGCCTCCTGCTTATTTGGATTATGAGGCTGTGGTTCGTCATCATTTTGTTGAGAGGAACGATCAGTTCCTCCAGTACCGACTAATCTTTGACAGACGGCGCACCTATCATGTCGCTCTCCCTGCTTCTACCTTCTTTGACTTTCAGGCAAAGGGGAGATATTACATAACCAGAGAGGAGGCAGATGAGTATAAGAGGAGGGCTGAGATAGCTCGCCTCCAAGCTGCAGCCCATGATGCAATGACTGCTGCATCTCAGTACGACCCCAACTACAACTTTGGATATCCGCCAGGCCATCCGTGGCAATAGGCCAACTTAGGCCAAAATCCTAAGCTTGGGGGAGTACGTATATTGGTCTTTAAAGGTGGTCTGCATTTATGTTTTGCGGTCTCAGAAAGGGCTAGCGAGATACCATCCAGTTATATCATATTATGATTATTTTGAGAAAGTGTTGTCATCCGAGAATTATTATTATTGCTCGCTAGTTGCTTATGCCATTGATATGAGTAAACATGAATGTGGTTAGTTCATAATCCTTGCTGAAAACTTGAATGATGGCTTTACATATTTACAACAACAAGAGCAAATAGAGTTTGTAAAAGTTTTTCTTTATCACTTTTAGTTTGTCAACTGAATTGCTTGAGGACAAGCAAAGGTTTAAGCTTGGGGGAGTTGATACGTCTCCGTCGTATCGACTTTCCAAACACGTTTGCCCTTGTTTTGGAGTCTAACTTGCATGATTTGAATGGAACTAACCCCGACTGACGCTGTTTTCAGCAGAATTGCCATGGTGTTATTTATGTGCAGAAACAAAAGTTCTTGGAGTGACCTGAAACTCCACGGAGATTATTTTTGGAAATAATAAAAAATACTGGCGAAAGAATCAAGGCTAGGGGGCACACCCTAGCCACGAGGGTGGGGGCGCGTCTGCCACCCTGGGCGCGCCCCCTGCCTCGTGGGCCCCCTGGAGCTCCACCGACCTCAACTCCAACTCCATATATTCGTGTTCGGGGAGAAAAAAATTAGAGAGAAGGATTCATCACGTTTTACGATACGGAGCCGCCGCCAAGGGCTGATCTGGAGGGCTGATCTGGAGTACGTTCGGGGCTCCAAAGAGGGGAATCCGTCGCCGTCGTCATCATCAACCATCCTCCATCACCAATTTCATGATGCTCACCGCCGTGCGTGAGTAATTCCATCGTAGGCTTGCTGGACGGTGATGGGTTGGATGAGATTTATCATGTAATCGAGTTAGTTTTGTTAGGGTATGATCCCTAGTATCCACTATGTTCTGAGATTGATGTTGCTATGACTTTGCTATGCTTAGAGCTTGTCACTAGGGCCCGAGTGCCATGATTTCAGATCTGAACCTATTATGTTTTCATGAATATATGTGAGTTCTTGATCCTATCTTGCAAGTCTATAGTCACCTACTATTACTATGTGTTATGATCCGGCAACCCCGAAGTGACAATAATCGGGACCACTCCCGGTGATGACCGTAGTTTGAGGAGTTCATGTATTCACTATGTGTTAATGCTCTGGTCCGGTACTCTA
>NC_041380.1:336418008-336420084 GCF_002162155.2 Triticum dicoccoides | reverse complement strand
GGTAGGACAAAAGATGTCATGCAAGTTCTTTTCCATAAGCACGTATGACTATATTCGGAATACATGCCTACATTACATTGATGAATTGGAGCTAGTTCTGTGTCACCCTATATTATGACTGTTACATGATGAACCACATCCGGCATAATTCTCTATCATCGATCCATTGCCTACGAGCTTTCCATATATATTTCTTCGCTTATTTTCTTTTCCGTTGCTATTGTTATCATCACTACAAAATACCAAAAATATTACCTTTTCTACCATTACCTTTTACCACTGTTACCACTACTATCATATTACTTTGCTACTAAATACTTTGCTGCAAATACTAAGTTATCCAGGTGTGGTTGAATTGACAACTCAACTGCTAATACTTGAGAATATTCTTTGGCTCCCCTTGTGTCGAATCAATAAATTTGGGGTGAATACTCTACCCTCGAAAACTATTGTGATCCCCTATACTTGTGGGTTATCATGCCCACCTGGTCCACCTCCCTCTAATGTTTATTGCACCAAAAATTCTTAAATATTTAGAAAAAATCATATTAAATTTTCAGGGCATTCTGAGAAATTTTATTTTTGGGTCATTTTGTATTGCACGAGAAATTCAGAAAACAGACAAAACATGGCATTTTGTTTTATTTAGCTAATAAAAACAGAGAATAAAAGTAGGGACAGAAAGTAGTGCTTACTAAATTCATCAACTTCATACCGCTCAAAAATGATTCATCAATAAGGTTGATCAAGTCTTATTAACAACCACTTTTGATTAGCATGAAACCGAAAAACTTCCGTAAATCACTAAGTTACCTCAATGGGGATATGAATGTCCCCAACAATAAGTGTTTCATATTTCTTTTTGACAGTAGGTAGAGGTATTTGAAAACTTCCAATAGTGATTGCTGGAGACTTTTCAATAACATTAATACCATTCACTTGGAATTGTTTTTTCGGAAAGTGCACCATATGCTATGCTCATTACCAATGATATAAAAAGTGACCTTGCTTTTATTGCAATCAATAACAGCCCCTGCAGTATTCAAGAAGGGTCTCCCAAGGATAATTGACATGTTGTCGTCCTCGGGCATGTAAGTATAACAAAGTCAGTCAAAATAGTAACATTAGCAACAACAACGGGCACATCCTCACAGATACCAATAGGTATGGCAGTTGATTTATCAGCCATTTCCAAAGATATTTCAGCAGGTGTGAGTTTATTCAAGTCAATTCTTTTTATAAAGATAAAGTCATAACACTAACACCAGCTCCTAAATCACACAAAGCAGTTTTCACATAATTCTTTTTGATAGAGCAAGGTTGTAACACCCCGGATGTAACTTGCCATATTTGTAACTCCGACTCTTGCCATTTTCGGCTTTAAGTTATGAGATTTCCCTTCGTGGTTGGGTTTTATCTTCGTTTTGCATTTTTTTCATGTCATGCATTTCATATCATGTCATCATGTGCATCACATTTGAATTCGTGTTCATCTCATGCACCCGAGCATTTTCCCCGTTGTCTGTTTCGCAATCCGACACTACCACGTGCACCGGTGCACCCCTCTTGTCTCTTTTCGTGAGCGGGAGAAAAACGTTCTCGGAATGGGTCGAGATTTGTCAGGTGGCCTTGGTACATCACTGGTAGTCCGGCTGTCAAATTTCGTTCCATTTGGAGGCCGTTTAATGCTCCAACGGTTAACCGGGTAACCGCAAAAGCCTCTTTGGTGTTGCAGCCCAACACCCCTCCAAAACACTCCAATAACCCATCTAAACCACCTCCATGTCCTCCGTCATCGGATCACGATCGTGTGGGCGAAACCGCACCTCATTTGGACACTCCAAACTCCCTCTACCCCGAATTCCGGGTCCAAAACCCTAGCCACGCTCCTCCTCGCCATCGGACGCGTCCGGACCGCGCCGGACACGTCCACGCCGCCGCTCCCCTCCACTCACAGGCCACCATGTGGCGCATCTCCGCCACCACCGTCGCCGGCCCGTGGGGCCCGCAGACGGCCCGCGTGGCCCGTGCGCCGCTCGCCGCCGCCCGAGCAGCTCCGCGCCGCCCGCCACCGCC
>NC_041380.1:336364368-336417299 GCF_002162155.2 Triticum dicoccoides | reverse complement strand
CATCGCCGGCGGGCGCTCTGACGACCGGATCCGGCCGGACCCCCTCCACTCGGGCCATCTCCCTCCACCCCGGCGACCAACTCCGGCGAAGCTCTGGCCCCGCCTCGATCCGCGTGCCCGAAACCCTAGATCTGGACATTTCGGAGCTCGTTTTTCTTCTAAGTCTTTTTCCCCTAACATTTTTATGCCATGTTCATCATGTCGTATCTCGGTGACCGTGGCTCCAAATCTTGCATAAGATATGTCAAATTTTTCGTCTCATTGAGCTCTTCATGTTAGAAGCATTTCCATGCATGTTACTGTCTATTATGATGACATTTTTGTTGTTGCAAGAGTGTCATAAAATGTTAACTGCTGGTACGTATAAGATCATGATGTTTTGTCATTTTTGTTGCATTTGATGTGTGCATTATTTGAGCATGAGGTCTACATGTGTTTTGAACTACATCATGCCATATTTATAGATGTGCGAACCTTGTATTTTTGTGATCTATATGGTGACTAGCACAAGCATGCAAACTAGTCTTCATGATGTTGCTGTTTTCAGGGACTTGGGATTTTGCTAAGTCTTTTACCTGTTGTAATTTTGATGCCATGTAAACTTGATGCTACATTGAGATCCATGGTTATTTTGGAATACATCAGTAAGGATGTTTTGAACATGTGGTTATGCTCTATCCATTCATGTCCCTGTTTGCAATTATGGAGTACTCTAGAATGTCTTTTTCTTGCTCTACTTTTGCTATAAAATGTTCTTGGCAGATTGTTAACATGTTAATCAATATTTCCATGGTTGTTGCTAGTGATCCATGCTTCCTATGAACTTGGTCTTGCCATAGTTAGCTTCACGAACATGTCATCTTACTATTGGTATGCTTATGTGGTCATTTAATGCTTTGTGGTGAGTGGCATGAGCTCGCAAAGTTGCTATCATAAATCTGTTTATGCCATGCTCTATTTTTCTGCCAAGTCTGAAACTGTTAATAAAACTTGCTATGTTTACATGGGTACCATCATATCTTATGTGACTTTTTGGCTCATGTTCAGTAGGGGCCTTTTGTTTTATGCATTTATTAGAATCATGCCATGCCTTTGTTTGCTATGATATGTTCATGTAGCATGTTGTTTGCTTGCTCTAAGCATTGCTTCCTGATGTTGTTTTTGACATGTTAGTATTTTCACCAAGTCTGTGAAGCTGATATCTTTTGCACTTTTTCTATGCTTGTTTGAACCTGTTCTAGTGTGATTTAGCCGTAGCTCAGTGTTCATGTTTTGTCGAGCATCTCATGTACATCATTGTTGTATGCATTGTTGCTATGTTGGAGTGCAGTAACTTAGTTTCTTGTTGCATTCTAAGTGCCATCGTGCTGTTAATCGCAGAATAGCATCAACCTTGTTTTGCTTGCCATTTGCAAACCGTGCATCCGTTTCCGGTGATCTTTATATCGATTTCAACTGAAATCATCTCATATTTCCAGCGGCATACTTGGTTTGCCAAGTTGATGCCTTGACCATTCTTTCCCTTCCGGAGCACGCATATGCATTGCATATCATGTCTTGCATATCATACCATGTATTGCATCATGTTGCTTGTGCATTGCACCGTGATTGATTGTTGTTCCATTGATTGTGTTCTTGCTTTGGTTAGAGATGGGAGACGAGTACGTGAATGAGGAACCTGTTGAGTACGCTAACGAGGATCAAGCTTTCGACAAGTCTGAGAACTTTGCAGGCAAGATGACCATACCCTCAAAATCACTTCTATCTTTGCTTGCTAGTTGCTTCGTTCTATCGCTATGTCGCGCTACCTACCACTTGTTATATCATTCCTCCCATATTGCCATGTCAAGCCTCTAACCCACCTTCCTAGCAAACCGTTGGTTGGCTATGTTACCGCTTTCGCTCAGCCCCTCTTATAGTGTTGCTAGTTGTAGGTGAAGTTGAAGCTTGTTCCATGTTGGAACATGGATATTGTTGGGATATCATTATTATCTCTTATTTACTTTAATGCATCTATATACTAGGTAAAGGGTGGAAGGCTCGGCCTTATGCCTGGTGTTTTGTTCCACTCTTGTCGCCTTAGTTTCCGTCATACCGGTGTTATGTTCCTTGATTTTGCGTTCCTTATGCGGTTGGCTGTTATGGGAACCCCTTGACAGTTCGCCTTGAATAATAATACTCCAGCAAGGCCCAACCTTGGTTTTACCATTTGCCTACCTACCACCATATACCTTTCCCTTGGGTTCTGCATAATCAAGGGTCATCTTTATTTTAAACCCCTCCCCCCGGGGGGGGGGGGGGCAGTGCTCCTATGAGTGTTGGTCCGAAACGGGCAGCCTACGGGGTCACCTCGGGGCAACTTGAGGGTTGGTTTCACTCGTAGCTTGACCTATCCGGTGTGCCCTGAGAACGAGATACGTGTGACTCCTATCGGGATTTGTCGACACATCGGGCGCCTTTGCTGGTCTTGTTTTACTATTCTCGAAATGTCTTGTAACCGGGATTCCGAGACTGATCGGGTCTTTCCGGGAGAAAGAATATCCTTCGTTGACTGTGAGAGCTTGTGATGGGCTAAGTTGGGACACCCCTGCAGGGTATAAACTTTCGAGAGCCATGCCCGCGGTTATGTGGAAGATGGGAATTTGTTAATATCTGGTTGTAGAGAACTTGACACTTGACTTAATTAAAATGAATCAACCGCATGTGTAGCCGTGATGGTCTCTTTTCGGCGGAGTCCGGGAAGAGAACACGGTCTTGTGTTATGCTTGAGCGTAAGTAGTTTAGGATCACTTCTTGATCTCTTCTAGCTTCTCGAGCATTGCGTTGCTTCTCTTCTCGCTCTTATTTGCGTAAGTTAGCCACCATATATGCGTAGTGCTTGCTGCAGCTCCACCTCACTACCCCTTTCCTACCCATAAGCTTAAATAGTCTTGATCTCGCGGGTGTGAGATTGTTGAGTCCTCGTGACTCACGGATACTTCCAAACAGTTGCAGGTGCCAAGGATACCAGTGCAGGTGATGCTACCGAACTCAAGTGGGAGTTCGACGAGGATTCGGGTCGTTACTATGTTTCTTTTCCTGATGATCAGTAGTGGAACCCAGTTGGGATGATCGGGGATCTAACATTTGGGGTTTATCTTCCTTTTTATACGGATTTGACTGTAGTCGGTCTTTGAGTGTATTTGGATGATGTATGAATTATTTATGTATTGTGTGAAGTGGCGATTGTAAGCCAACTCTTTATCCCTTTCTTATTCAGTACATGGGATTGTGTGAAGATTACCCCTCTTGCGACCAAACTACCATGCGGCTATGTCTCTAAGATGTGCCTCGACACGTGGGAGATATAGCCGCATTATGGGTGTTACAAAGGTATAGTTGGTATTCCCGGATCTCCAAGTTTTTTAGGTACTCCATCTTTAAAAGTATAGTTAGCAAGCATAGTGGAGATTTTAGGTTCTAGTATTTTTCTCTTATTAGCGATGATGTCTTTCATATACTTTGCATAAGGAGGCATTTTCAGCATATCAGTCAAGCGAGTACGCAAAAAGATTCGCCTCAGCATTTTGATACGTCTCCAACGTATCTATAAATTTGTTATTGTTCCATGCTGTTTTATTATCTATCTTGGATGTTTTATAATCATTTTATATCATTTTTAGTACTTACCTATTGACATAGTGCCCATTGCCAGTTCGTGTTTTCTCCATGTTTTTTACATCACAGGAAATCAATATCAAATGGAGTCCAAATGGCATGAAACTTTACGATGATTTTTTATGGGCCAAAAGGAAGTAGATGGGCCCTGGTTGCACCTGGGGGTGCCCCGAGGAGGGCTGCCTCCTGGCACGCCCCGGTGGGTTGTGCCCACCTTGGGTGCCCCCCAGACCACCTCTTTGCTCTATAAATACCCAAATATTCCCAAAACCCTAGGGGAGTCGACAAAATATTCATCCAGACGCCGCAGAGTCCAGAAACACCAGATCCAATCTAAACACCATCACGGAGGGGTTCACCACTTCCATTGGTGCCTCTCCGATGATGCGTGAGTAGTTCTTTGTAGACCTTCGGGTCCGTAGTTAATAGCTAGATGGCTTCATCTCTCTCTCTTGGTCCTCAATACAATGGTCTCTTGGAGATCCATATGATGTAACTCTTTTGCGGTGTGTTTGTTGGGATCTATGAACTTTGAGTTTATGAACAGATCTATGTTTTTATATCCATGAAAGTATTTGAGTTTCTTTGATCTCTTTTATGTGTGATCTCTTATAGCCTCGCATTTCTTCTCCGATATTTGGGTTTTGTCTGGCCAACTCGATCTATTTATCTTGCAATGGGAGGAGGTGCCTGTTAGTGGGTTCGATCTTACGGTGCTTGATCCCAGTGGCAGAAAGGAACCGACACGTATGTATCGTTGCTACTAAGGAGAAAAGACGAGATCTATATCTACCACATATAGATAAACAGATCTTGTCTACATCATGTCATCGTTCTTATTGCATTACTTCGTTTTTCCATGAACTTAATACACTAGATGCATGCTGGATAGCGGTTGATGTGTGGAGTAATAGTAGTAGATGCAGGCAGGAGTCGGTCTATTAATCTTGGACGTGATGCCTATGTAATGATCATTGCCTGGATATAGTCATAATTATTTGAAGTTCTATCAACTGCCCAACAGTAATTTGGTTACCCACCATTTTCTATTTTCTTGAGAGAAGCCACTAGTGAAACATACGCCCTCGGGTCTTATTTCTCATATATTAGCCTTTGCGATCTACTTTTTCCTTGCTTTTATTTTGAGATCTATTAAACCAAAAATACAAAAATACTTTGCTGCACTTTATTTTATTTGCGATCTATTTATCCAATCTATTACAACTTTTTTTACCGTGACACACCATTTTCTGGCGCCGTTACCTGAAAGGGATTGACAACCCCTTTAACACGTCAGGTTGCGAGGTGTTGTTATTTGTGTGCAGGGGCTGTTTATGTTGTGTTGCTTGGTTCTCCTACTGGTTCGATACCTTGGTTTCAAAACTGAGGGAAATACTCTACCGTCGTTGTGCTACATCATTCCTCCCTCTCCGGGGAAATACCGACGTAGTTCCAGCTGCCATGAAGGAGAATTTCTAGCGTCGTTGTCGGGGAGGATCTTCAACATAACCAGGTTCCTAATCACAAATCTCATCTCCTTGCAATTTACATTATTCACCATTTGCCTCTCGTTTTCCTCTCCCCCACTTCACAAAAATTGTCGTTTTATTCGCCTCTCTTTTTCTGTTCGTTGTATTCTTGTCGGATCTGTTTTTGAGTGCAATCTTGTTGTGTGGTCATCATGACTCAAGAGAACACCAAGTTATGTTATTTCTCAAATACTAACAACAATGATAATATTGGCACTCCGCTTGCTCCTCCCGCCACTAGTTCGGAGGCTTGTGATATTAATACCACTTTGCTGAATCTTGTTATGAAAGACCAATTTTCCGGTACTCCTAATGAGGATGTCGCGTCCCATCTTAATACCTTCATGGAATTATGAGATGTGCAAAATAAAAAAGATGTGGACAATGATGTGGTCAAGATGAAATTATTTCCGTTCTCTTTGCGTGATTCTGCAAAAATTTGGTTCTCTTCTTTGCCTCACAATAGTATCGATTCTTGGAATAAGTGCAAAGATGCTTTTATCACTAAGTATTTTCCTCCCGCAAAAATTATTTCCCTTAGAACCCACATCATGAATTTCAAGCAACTTGAACATGAGCATGTTGCGCAATCTTGGAAAAGGATGAAAATGATGCTAAGGAATTGCCCAACTCATGGGTTAAATCTTTGGATGATCATACAATTTTTTTATGTGGGATTGAATTTTGTTTCTCGTAATCTTTTAGATTCCACCATGGGTGGTACTTTTATGGAAATTACTTTGGGTGAAGCCACCAAATTGCTTGATAATATTATGGCAAATTATTCTCAATGGCATACCGAAAGAGCTCCTACTAATAAAAAAGTTAATTCAGTTGAAGAAATTTCCTCTTTGACTGATAAACATGATGCTCTTGTGAAATTGGTTGCTAGTAGAAGTGCTCCTATTGATCTTAATGATATGCCTTTGTCTACTTTGATTGAGCAAAATAGTGATGCTATTGATGTGGATTTTATCTCTAGAAATAATTTCAACAACAATGCTTATAGAGGTAATTTTAGTCCTAGGCCTTTTCCTAGTAATTCCTCAAATAATTATGGTAATTCCTATGGAAATCAATCTTATAATACTAATAGGAACACCTCTGATCTTGAGAATTATATTAAAGAATTTATCAACACACAAGAAGTTTTCAACACTTCCATAGAAGAAAAGTTGAATAAGATTGATGATTTGTCTAGAAGTGTTGATAGAATTGCTCATGATGTGGAAAATCTCAAGATGAAATTTTTTGTGCCTGAGGTTGATGAATCAATTAAAGTTCTTTATGTTTCTATGGATGAATGTAAGAAAAGAACCGCTATGCTTAGAGCTAAAAGAGAATTTTTGGAAAAAGCTTTTCTAGTGATTATTCTTGCAAAAGTGATGAAGATCTTAAAATGATTGGTGTTTCTTCTATTGATTACTTGTTTAGTAAAGTTAAGAATCATGAAAAAGGGACTGGATAAGAGTAAAGTTTAGGTAGAAGGCGTCCCAATATTTTGGAGGGTGAAAATCTTGTTCGGAAAAATTGATGAAAGTGGGTTTGGAGAGGTCAACTTTAGCTAGTGATGCACCCACTATTTTGGATTACAAAGACTTTAATTATGATAGTTGCTATTTGATTGATTGTATTTATTTTTTGCAATCCATGATAAATTCAGCCCATGCTTATGAACAAAACAAAGCTTTTACTAAACATATTGTTGATGCTATGATGAAAGATTTGGAAGAAAATTGGAATTAGAAGTTTCAATTCCTAGAAAATTGTATGATTAGTGGGAACCTACTATCAAATTCAAGATTAAAAATTATGAGTGTTTTGCTTTGTGTGACTTCGGTGCTAGTGTTTCCACAATTCCGAAATCTTTATGTGATGTGCTTGGTCTTACCAATCTTGAAGAATGTTCTTTGAATTTACACTTGGCGGATTCTACTATTAAAAAGCCTATGGGAAGGATTAATGATGTTCTTATTCTTGCAAATACGAATTATGTGCCCATAGATTTTATTGTTCTTGATATTGATTGCAATCCGTCTTGTCCAATTATTCTTGGTAGACCGTTTTTACGCACTATCGGTGTCGTGATTGATATGAAAGAAGCCAATATTAAGTTCCAATTTCCTTTGAGTAATGGTATGGAGCACTTTCCTAGAACTAGAATTAAGCCACCCTATGAATCAATCATGAGGGCATCTTATGGATCTCGAACCAAAGATGACAAAACTTAGATCCTTGCTTTATGCCTAGCTAAGGACGTAAAACTATAGCGCTTGTTGGGAGGCAACCCAATGAATAAATTTATTTTTGCTTTTTGCTTCCTGTTCATGAGTGTTAGGACAATTATGCTACTGTTATGATTGTGTTTTTTATGGTTTAATTAGTGTTTGTGCCAAGTAAAGCCTTTAGGATCTTCTTGGGCAATAGTTGTCTGATCTTGCTGAAAAAAATAGAAAGTTTGCACTCACGAAATGAATTTTCTTTTTTCTACCAGAGAGAGATAAAATATCCATTCCCCTTGAAGTAGGTAATTATACAAATTTCTCAGGTCGTCCTAATTTTCAGAGTTTTTTGAGTTAAATAAGTATTCGAAATAGTCAGATTGCTAGAGACTATTCTGTTTTGACAGATTCTATTTTCTTTCTGTTGTGTGCTTATTTTGATGGCTCTATGGTTTTCTTTGATGAGTTTTTGCCATAGAAAAGTTGGAATACAGTAGATATAATACAAAAACAAAATATGAATTGGTTTGATATAGAACTTATAGTAGTGGTTTATTATTCTTATACTAACGGATCTCACGAAGGCTTTGTTGAGTTTTGTATGATTGAAGTTTTCAAGTTTTGGGTTATCTTACGATGGATGAAGGAAGGATGTAAGAGCCTAAGCTTGGGGATGCACCGGCATCCCAAGATATTATTCAAGAATAAGCAACAAACTAAGCTTGGGGATGCCCTCGAGTGGCATCCCCGCTTTCTTCCAACAACTATCCGTATTTTACTCGAGACTATATTTTTATTCATCACATGATATGTGTTTTGCTTGGAGCGTCTTGTATGATATGTGTATTTTTCTTGTTTTATTTTGTGTTTTAAGTTATCAATCCTTGCTGGACACACCTATTTGAGAGAGCCAAAATTATGTCATGACTTGTTAGAATTGCTCTCTATGGTTCAGTAAAATCTTTTATGAGCTAGGACTTGCTCTAGTGCTTCACGTATATCTTTTTGAGCATGGTGTGCTTTGTTATTTTTGAAGAAATGCTCTCTTGCTTCACTTAGATTTATTTGAGAGTTAGTAAAATTTTGAAGAAATTCTCTCTTGCTTCACTTAAATTATTTTGAGAGAAAGAAAATGTGTTATGCTCATGATTTGCACTTATATTTGTTTGAGCTTATGACAAGCAACTCATGAAAATTAGTCCCAAAGTGATAGATATCCAAGAAGCATAAAGTAAAGAAAATGTCTTGAAGATCATTGGAAAAAATAAATGTGATTCTTAGTAATAGTTTTGAGATATGATGATGTGATATGTGAGTTATGTTGATGAGTAATTGTGGTCTAGTAAGAATATTGGTGTTAAGGTTTGTGATTCCCTATGCAAGTACGAATGTCAATAGTCATGTAATGAAAATTATATCCTACTTTTGATGCATTATTTGGTGTTAATTATGCTTAATGCTTGCTTATGAGATTATTCGTTTCTTGGCTGGTCGCTTCCCAATCTTTTGCTAGCCTTCATTTTGCACTAAGTATGACCTCTATTTGTGCATCAAAAATCCTTTAAACTAGTTTTGCCACATGAGTCCACTATATCTACCTATATGCGGTATTCTTTTGCCATTCTAGGAAAATTTGCATGTGCCATCTCTAATTTTCAAAATAAACTTCTCTTTTGTGTGTTTGTTTCGCTCCCGGAACGGTAATGGGTGGCTAATATTTTCCATGCTAGATGTGTTATTCTCAAGATGAGTATTTATTCACTTGTCATTGCACGAGAGGAAGGCAAAGGTATTAGGATGCCCAGTCCCGAAATGCAAAAACAAAAATAAATTTACTTTGTGTTGTCAAATAATAAATTCCTTGGTAAGTGTTGGTATGGAGGGCACCCGCGGATACAGTTAGCCATGGAAAGTGAAAGTTATGGTGGAAAAAGGAATAAACTTTATTTTATGTTTGGGAACCGCCTATGGCATATCTAGCATGGAAAGTGTTCGGAACTCTAAGTCATTTTCATTGGTGGGATGGATACACCTCCCAAAATGTTTTTATCTCAAATTTTTTGCTTTGAGCTCTGGCACCTCTACAAATCCCTACTTCCCTCTACGAAGGGACTTTCTTTTACTTTATGCAATTTTTATTTTGAAATTTGAGTCTCCATCTTCTCTCATAAAAAGCACCAACTAGGAGGCAATATGATCGTGCTCAAGTATTGGGTGCAGTTAATATTCGAGTGTGTTTCATGAATGGATCAATGTTTGAGCATGATGGGCTAGGGATAACTTATTTTAGCATTGACATTTTGAAGAGATGGTTGCTTGTTGATATGCCTGAGTATCCAAATTTTTATGTCAAAACTAGACTACTTCTTTGAATCACATAGAAGTCCAAATGTCCATGCTATATAGAAAAGAATATGATATGACTTGGTGAACAGCACTCCACATCAAAAAATCTGTTTTTATCACTTACCTACTCGAGAACGAGTAGGAGTTAAGCTTGGGGATGCTAATACGTCTCCAACATATCTATAATTTTTGATTGTTCCATGTTGTTTTATTATCAATGTTGGATGTTTTATAATCATTTATAGTCATTTTATATCATTTTTTGGTACTAACCTATAGACATAGTGCCCAGTGCCAGTTGTTGTTTTTTGCATGTTTTCTACATCGCAGGAAATCAATATCAAATTGAGTCCAAATGGCACGGAACTTTACGATGATTTTTATGGGCCAAAAGGAAGCAGATGGGCCCTGGTTGCACCTCGGGGGTGCCCCGAGGGGGGCACAACCCATCAAGGAACGCCAGGAGACCCTGGCGCGCCCCGGTGGGTTGTGCCCACCTCGGTGCCCTCGGGGCCGCCTCTTTGCTCTATAAATACCCAAATATTCCCTAAACCCTACGAGAGTCAACGAAGTATTCATCCAGCCACTGCAGAGTGTAGAAACACCAGATCCAATCTAAACACTATCACGGAGGGGTTCACCACTTCCATTGGTGCCTCTTCGATGATGCGTGAGTAGTTCTTTGTAGACCTTTGGGTCCATAGTTGGTAGCTAGATGGCTTCATCTCTCTCTCTTGATCCTCAATACAATGGTCTCTTGGAGATCCATATGATGTAACTCTTTTGCGGTGTGTTTGTTGGGATCGATGAACTTCGAGTTTATGATCAGATCTATGTTTTTATATCCATGAAAGTATTTGAGTTTATTTGATCTCTTTTATGTGTGATCTCTTATAGCCTCATATTTCTTCTCCGATATTTGGGTTTTGTCTGGCCAACTCAATCTATTTATCTTGCAATGGGAAGAGGTGCCCAGTAGTGGGTTCGATCTTACGATGCTTGATCCCAGTGACAGAAAGGGAACTGACACGTATGTATCGTTGCTACTAAGGATAAAAAGATGAGATCTATATCTACCGCCATATAGATAAACGGAGCTTGTCTACATCATGTCATCGTTCTTCTTGCATTACACTGTTTCCATGAACTTAATACACTAGATGCATGCTGGATAGCAGTCGATGTGTGGAGTAATAGTAGTAGATGCAGGCAGGAGTCGGTCTACTAATCTTGGACGTGATGCCTATGTAATGATCATTTCCTGGATATCATCATAATTATTTGAAGTTCTATCAATTTCCCAACAATAATTTGTTTACCCACCGTTTGCTATTTTTCTCGAGAGAAGCCACTAGTGAAACCTACGGCCCCGGGGTCTTATTTCTCATATATTTGACTTTGCGATCTACTTTTTCCTTGCTTCTATTTTCAAATCTATTAAACCAAAAATACAAAAATACTTTGCTGCACTTTATTTTATTTGCAATTTATTTATCCAATCTATTACAACCTTTTTACCGTCACACACCAATTTCTGGCGCCGTTACCCAAAAGGGATTGACAACCCCTTTAACACGTCGGGTTGCGAGGTGTTGTTATTTGTGTGCAAGGGCTGTTTACGTTGTGTTGCTTGGTTCTCCTACTGGTTCGACACCTTGGTTTCATAACTGAGGGAAATACTCGACCGTCGCTGTGCTACATCATCCCTCCCTCTCTGGGGAAATACCGACGTAGTTCTAGCTGCCATCACATTTCAGCAAAGCGTTCAAATTATTCATCATCATTCTTTTTAGTTGACTTAGGTGGAAAAGGCATATGTTTTTAAACCCATGGTTCTCTTTCTTTACCGTGTTTCCTAGCAACAAAGTCTCTTTTACCATATCTTTCATTTTTAGGTTGTGGGTTATCAAGATCAACAGGTGGTTCTATCTCAACATCATTGCCTAGTTCTTTATTATTTGGTTGGGTATCTTCATGAACATTAGCATTATCTTTTTCATTATCACTAGGTGAGTGTTCATTACCAGACTAGGTTTCAGCATCAGAGATAGAAACTTCATTATCATTGTCAGGAGGTTTCTCTATTTCAGGTTTGCTAGGAGCATGTGAAGTCTTATCATTCTTCTTTTTCTTTTTCTTTTTAGAAGAACTAGGTGCACTAGTATTGGCTCTTTGTGAATCTTGTTCAATTCTTTTTGGTGTCCCTCAGGATAAAGTGGTTCCTGAGTCATTTTACCTCCTCTAGTTGCAACTCTAACAACAAAGGCATGCATATTATTATTCATTTCATCAAGCAACTCTCTTTGAGATTTAGCAAATTGTTCTAACTGGGTTTGAACCATAGAATCATGCTTTCCAACACCTCTAACATCATTTGATATTCTAAATAACAAGTCACTCAAGCGAGCAATCATATAAGAATTGTATTTCAATTGTTTCATAACATTTGCATTGAAGTGATCTTGTTTTCTAATGTAGTTTTCAAACTCATAAATGCATTGGCTAGGATGCATATTGTGAGGATTGTCATTATCATTAAACTTCATAAGAGAATTTACCTCTACCACCTTAGGCAGTGGTGGTGTATTAAGTCCATGTATTTCTTCAATAGGAGGTAAATTTTTAACATCCTCGGCTTTAATACCTTTTCCTTTCATAGATTTCTTTGCCTCTTGCATATCTTCAGAACTGAGATATAATATACCCCTCTTCTTCGAAGTGGGTTTAGCCAGTGGTTCAGGAAGAGTCCAATCATCATAATTTTTCAATATGTTATTCAATAATTCTTCAGCTTGTCCAGCAGTTCGTTCCCTGAAAACACAACCAGCACAACTATCTAGGAAGTCCCTAGAAGCATCGGTTAGTCCATTATAGAAGAAATCAAGTATTTCATTTTTCTTAAGTGGATGATCAGGCAAAGCATTAAGTAATTGGCAAATCCTCTCCCAAGCTTGTGGGAGACTCTCTTCTTTAATTTGCACAAAGTTAAATATTTCCTGTAAGGTAGCTTGTTTCTTATGAGCAGGAAAATATTTTTCAGAGAAGTAATAAATCATATCCTGGGGACTACGCACACAACCAGGACCAATAGTATGGTACCAAGCTTTAGCATCACCCTTTAATTAAAAAGGAAATAATTTGAGAATAAAGTAGTAACGGGTTTTGTCATCATGAGTAAAAAAGGGTGGCTATGTCATTCAACTTAGTAAGATGTGCCACAATAGTTTCAATTTCATAGCCATGGAAAGGATCAGTTTCAACCAGAGTAATCAACTCTGGGTCGACAGATAATTCATAGTCCTTATCATTAATAAAGATAGGTGAAGTAGCAAACTTAGGATCACATTTCATTCTGGCATTTAGAGATTTTTCTTTATACTTGTGTAGTAATTTCTCTAGATCATCTCTATCATTACAAACAAGAATATCTCTAGTTGTTTCTTCACTCATAACATAACCTTCGAGTACCTTAGGTAATTCATATCTAGGAGGGCTAGTTCTAGCAGGTGTTTCAAGAGTTTCAGTTTCAAGCTCATCATCAGATTCAACATCATCATGTTGTATAACTCTAGAAATTTGTTTATCAAGAAATTCACCAAGTGGCACATCATCATTAAGCAAGGTACTAACATCATCATAAGCATTATCCATAGCAGAAGTATCATCATCAATAACTTGCGACGTATCAGAATTAATAACATGTGGTGGTGGTGCAAGTTTACTTATAACAGAAGGTGAATCTAAAGCAGAACAGAATGGCGGTTCCTTACCTCCCCTCGTCTTTGAGGGAAATATCTTAGTCTTAGCATCCTTCAGATTCTTCATAGTGATAATATGATAATAATCCCAAGTGACTCAACAAATATAGCTATGCTCCTCGGAAATGGCGCCAGAAAAAGGTCTTGATAACCCACAAGTATAGGGGATCGCAACAGTTTTCGAGGGTAGAGTATTCAACCCAAATTTATAGATTCGACACAAGGGGAGCCATAGAATATTTGAAGGTATTAGCAGCTAAGTTGTCAATTCAACCACACTTGGACATTAATTATCTGCAACAAAGTGATCAGTAGCAAAGTAGTTTGATAGTTTTGATAGTAGTAGCAGCAGTAATAGTAACAGTAACAGTGATGGCAGTAATCTTGTAGCAAGTGTAGTAGTGATGATAGCAGTACTAACTTAGCAGAAACAATATAAAATAAATTTGTAGGCATTGGATCGGTGACTTGTTGGATGATATTCATCATGAGATGGTTATAACCTAGGGCGATATGGCACTAGCTCCAGTTCATCGATATAATGTAGGCATGTATTCCGTAAATAGTCATAGATGCTTTATTAAAAGAACTTGCATGACATCTTTTGTCCTACCCTCCCGTGGCAGCGGGGTCCATATTGGAAACTAAGGGATATTAAGGCCTCCTTTTAATAGAGAAACGAAACAAAGCATTAACACATAGTGAATACATGAACTCCTCAAACTACGGTAATCACCGGAAGAAGTCCCGGTTATTGTCACTCTGGGGTTACCGGATCATAACACGTAATAGGTGACTATAACTTACAAGATCGCATCTAGAACATGAATATAATGGTGATAACATAAACGGTTCAGATCTGAAATCATGGCACCCGGGCCCAAAGTGACAAGCATTAAGCATGGCAAAGTCATGGCAACATCAATCTAAGAACATAGTGGATACTAGGGATCAAGCCCTAACAAAACTAACTCGATTACATGATGAATCTCATCCAACTCCTCACGGACGATCGAGCCTACGAAGGAATTACTCACTCCCGATGGGGAGCATCATGGAATTGGCAATGGATAAGGGTTGGTGATGACGAAGAACGAAGACCCCCCTCTCCGAAGCCCCAAACAGACTCCAGATCTGCCCTCTCGAGGAAGAATAGGGCTTCGCGGCGGCTCTATCTCGTAGATCACGATAATTCTTTCTCCCTGATTTTTTCTACAAAAATAGGATTTTATAGCGTCGGTTTCAGGGTCTGCGGGGCCACCAGGTGGGGACAACCCACCTGGGGGCACTAGGAGAGGGGGGGCGTGCCCTGGTGGGTTGTGCCCATCCAGGGCCCCCTCTCCGGTAGGTCTTGGCTCCAAAAATTCTTATATATTATATAAAAATTCCTCGCAAAGTTTCGTTCCATTCTGAGAACTTTTATTTCTGCACAAAAACAACACCATGGTAGTTCTGCTGAAAACAGTGTTAGTCCGGGGTTAGTTTCATTCAAATCATGCAAAGTAGAGTCCAAAACAAAAGGAACAACGTTAGGAAAAGTAGATACGTTGGAGACGTATCATAACACAGGTAAGAACCCTTTCTTTGACTGATCCATTTTGAACTTCTTCAAAACTTTATCAAGGTATGTGCTTTGTGAAAGTCCAATTAAGCATCTTGATCTATCTCTATAGATCTTGATGCCCAATATATAAGCAGCGTCACCGAGGTCTTTCATTCAAAAACTCTTATTCAAGTATCCTTTTATGATATCCAGAAATTCTGTATCATTTCCAATCAACAATATGTCATCCACATATAATATTAGAAATGCTACAGAGCTCCCACTCACTTTCTTTTAAAATACAGGCTTCTCCAAAAGTCTGTATAAAACCATATGCTTTGATTACTTCATCAAAGCGTATATTCCAACTCCGAGATGCTTGCACCAGTCCATAAATGGATTGCTGGAGCTTGCACACTTTGTTAGCACCTTTAGGATTGACAAAACCTTCTGGTTGCATCATATACAACTCTTATTTAAGAGATCCATTAAGGAATGCAGTTTTGACGTCCATTTGCCAGATTTCATAATCATAAAATGTGGCAATTGCTAATATGATTCAGACAGACTTAAGCATCACTAAGGGTGAGAAAGGTGTCATCATAGTCAACTCCTTGAACTTGTCGAAAACCTTTCGTAACAAGTCGAGCTTTGTAGACAGTAATACTACAATCAGCGTCAGTCTTCTTCTTGAAGATCCATTTATTCTCTATGGCTTGCCGATCATCGGGCAAGTCAACCAAATTCCACTCTTTGTTCTCATACATGGATCCCATCTCACACTTCATGGCCTCGAGCCATTTCGCGGAATCTGGGCTCATCATCGCTTTCTCATAGTTCATAGGTTCTTCATGGTCTAGTAACATGACTTCCAGAACAGGATTACCATACCACTCAGGTGCGGAACATACTCTGGTTAACCTACGAGGTTCAGTAGTAACTTGATGTGAAGTTTCATGATCATCATCATTAGCTTCCTCACTAATTGGTGTAGGCATCACGTGAACAGTTTTCTGGGATGAACTAATTTCCAATTAAAGTGAAGTTACAATTACATCATCAAGTTCTACTTTCCTCCCACTCACTTCTTTTGAGAGAAACTCCTTCTCCAGAAATGATCCATTCTTAGCAACAAATATTTTGCCTTTGGATCTGTGGTAGAAGGTGTACCCAACAGTTTCTTTTGGGTATCCTATGAAGACGCACTTCTCTGATTTGGGTTCGACCTTATCAGGCTGAAGCTTTTTCCCATAAGTATCGCAACCCCAAACTTTAAGAAACGACAGCTTAGGTTTCTTGCCAAACCACAGTTCATACGGTGTCGTCTCAATGGATTTAGATGGTGACCTATTTAACGTGAATGCGGCTATCTCTAATGCATAACCCCAATATGATAGTGGTAAATCGGTAACAGACATCATAGATCGCACCATATATAATAAAGTAAGGTTACGACGTTCGGACACACCATTACGCTGTGGTGTTCCAAGTGGCGTGAGTTGCAAAACTATTCCATGTTGTTTTAAATGAAGACCAAACTTGTAACTCAAATATTCGCCTCCGCGATCAGATCGTAGAAACTTTATTTTCTTGTTATGATGATTTTCCACTTCACCCTAAAATTCTTTGAACTTTTCAAATGTTTTAGACTTGTGTTTCATTAAGTAGATATACCCATATCTGCTCAAATCATCTGTGAAGGTCAGAAAATAATGATACCCACCGCGAGCCTCAACACTCATCGGACCGCATACATCAGTATGTATTATTTCCAATAAGTCAGTGTCTCGCTCCATTGTTCCGGAGAATGGAGTCTTATTCATCCTGCCCATGAGGCATGGTTCGCAAGAATCAAATGATTCATAATCAAGTGATTCCAAAAGTCCATCCGCATGGAGTTTCTTCATGCGCTTTACACCAATATGACCTAAATGGTTGTGCCACACATATGTTCCACTATCATTATCAACTTTGCATCTTTTGGCATCAATATTATGAATATGTGTATCACCACGATCGAGATGTACCAAAAAGAGACCAATCTTCAAGGGTGCATGACCATAAAGGATATTACTCATATAAATAGAACAACCATTATTCTCTAATTTAAATGGGTAATTGTCTCGCATCAAACAAGATCCAAATATAATGTTCATGCTCAACGCTGGCACCAAATAACAATTATTCAGGTCTAAAACTAATACCGAAGGTAGATGTAGAGGTAGCGTGCCAATGGCGATCACATCGACCTTGGAACCATTTCTGACGCGCATCGTCACCTCGTCCTTAGCCAATCTTCGTTTAATGCATAGCCCCTATTTCGAGTTGCAAATAAGAGCAATAGAACCAGTATCAAATACTCAGGCGCTACTACGAGCATTAGTAAGGTACACATCAATAACATGTATATCAAATATACCTTTGTTCACTTTGCCATCCTTCTTGTCCGCCAAATACTTGGGGCAGTTCCGCTTCCAGTGTCCAGTCCCTTTGTAGTATAAGCACTACAAAAAAAGGCACATCCATGACATATTGGGCCGAACGAAAAAAAATTATGTCATACTTATGACACTTCTATGACGATAATTGTGACAAAACCCGGTATCATCATAGATCTGGTGGGCTCCTACTTCTATGACAAAAAATCATGACAGAAAATGGGCTTTTCGTCCTGGGCGGGCCGGAGACACAACTGCATGACATTCTTTGGGCCGTCCATGACAGAAAAAACTGTGGTAGAAGCGAGGGCGAGGAAAATATCGGGGTGTTCCCGGTTACGGTGGGTGGTCGGGGCCGAGCGATGCACGTTTCTCTCGTACACGCACACGCGTGGGTGCGAGGCGTTGGGCTCTAACTGAACCCGAGTGAGGCGTTGGGCTCTAACTGAACCCGAGCGATTGCACTGCAGGCTACGCGTTACTGAACCCGAGCGATCGATCAATGGCTGTTAACTGAACCCAATCGAGCGATTCCTTCGCTACTACTGCTAACTGAAGCCAATCGATGCTACCTCTGGATGAACAGTGAGCGTTGCTGGGGGGGTTTGGATGAGCAGTTCCCGGTGGGGGTGGGTGAACAGGACCCCGATCAATTCAGCCGGTTGGGGTTGGATAAATAGGACCCCGTGGAGGGCTGGGTGAACAGGACCACCCCGTGGAGGGCTGGATGAACTGTAGACGGTGGAGGGCTGGATGAACAGTAGCCCGTGGAGGGGTGGTTGAACAGGAGCCTGCTACGTCTTGAGCTTGCGTCGGTTTTCCCCAAAGAGGAAGGGATGATGCAGCAGAGTAGCGTAAGTATTTCTCTCAGTTTTTGAGAACCAAGGTATCAATCCAGTAGGATCCCATGCTCAAGTCCCTCGTAGCTGCACAAAGTGATATCTACTCGCAACCAACGCGATTAGGGGTTGTCAAGCCCTTCACGGTCACTTACGAGAGTGAGATCTGATAGATAGAATATTTTTGGTATTTTTGATATAAAGATGCAAAGTAAAAAGTAAAAGCAAAGTAAATAGCAACACAAGATAAAAGTGATGGAGATTGATATGAGGAGAATAGACCCGGGCGCCATAGGTTTCACTAGTGGCTTCTCTCAAGAGCATAAGTATTCTACGGTGGGTGAACAAATTACCGTTGAGCAATTGATAGAATTGAGCATAATTATGAGAATATCTAGGCATGATCATGTATATAGGCATCACGTCCGTGACAAGTAGATCGAAATGATTCTGCATCTACTACTATTACTCCATTCATCGACCGCTATCCAGCATGCATCTAGAGTATTAAGTTAAAAATAGAGTAACGCCTTAAGCAAGATGACATGATGTAGAGAGATAAATTCATGCAATATGAAATAAACCCCATCTTGTTATCCTCGATGGCAACGATACAATACGTGCCTTGCTGCCCCTTCTGTCACTGGGTAAGGACACCGCAAGATCGAACCCAAAGCTAAGCACTTCTCCCATGGCAAGAACTACCAATCTAGTTGGCCAAACCAAATGGATAATTTGAAGAGACTTGCAAAGATAACCAATCATGCATAAAAGAATTCAGAGAATATTCAAATATTATTCATAGATAGACTTGATCATAAACCCACAATTCATCGGTCTCAACAAATACACCGCAAAAAGAAGATTACATCGAATAGATCTCCACAAGAGAGGGGGAGAACTTTGTATTGAGATTCAAAGAGAGAGAAGAAGCCATCTAGCTACTAGCTATGGACCCGAAGGTCTGAGGTAAACTACTCACACTTCATCGGAGGGGCTAGGATGATGTAGAAGCCCTCTGTGATGATGGCCCTCTTCCGGTGGAGCTCCGGAACAGGCCCCAAGATGGGATCTCGTGGATACAGAAAGTTGCGGCGGTGGAATTAGGTTTTTGGCTCCTGTTCTGATCGTTTGGGGGTACGTGTGTATATATAGGAGGAAGGAGTATGTCGGTGGAGCACCGAGGGGCCCACGAGGCAGGGGGCGCCCCCACCCTCGTGACCACCTCTTTGATCCCTTGTAGTAGGGTCCAAGTCTCCTGGATCAGTTCGGTGAGAAAATCACGTTTCCGAATATTTTATTCCGTTTGGACTCCGTTTGATATTCTGTTTATCCGAAACACTGAAATAGGCAAAAACAACAATTCTGGGTTGGGCGTCCAGTTAATAGGTTAGTCCCAAAAATAATATAAAAGTGAAAATAAAGCCCAATATAGTCCAAAACAGTAGATAATATAGCATGGAGCAATCAAAAATTATAGATACGTTGGAGACGTATCAGGCATCCCCAAGCTTAATTCCTGCTCGTCCTCGAGTAGGTAAATGATAAAAGAGAATTTTTGATGTGGAGTGCTACTTGGCATAATTTCAATGCAAATATTCTTAATTGTGGTATGAATATTCATATTAGAAAGATTCAAGACAAAAGTTTATGTTGACATAGAAAATAATAATACTTCAAGCATACTAACAGAGCAATTATGTCTTCTCAAAATAACATGGCCAAAGAAAGTTATCCCTACAAAATCATATAGTCTGGCTATGCTCCATCTTCCCCATACAAAGTATTTAAATCATGCACAACCCCGATGACAAGCCAATCAATTGTTTCATACTCTAACTTTTTCAATCTTCACGCAATACATGAGCGTGAGCCATGGATATAGCACTATAGGTGGAATAGAATGGTGGTTGTGGAGAAGACAAAGAGGAGAAGATAGTCTCACATCGACTAGGCGTATCAACGGGCTATGGAGATGCCCATCAATAGATATCAATGTGAGTGAGTAGGGATTGCCATGCAACGGATGCACTAGAGCTATAAATGTATGAAAGCTCAACAAAAGAAACTAGTGGGTGTGCATCCAACTTGCTTGCTCACGAAGACCTATGGCAATTTGAGGAAGCCCATCATTGGAATATACAAGCCAAGTTCTATAACGTAAAATTCCCACTAGTATATGAAAGTGACAACATATGAGACTCTCTATATGAAGAACATGGTGCTACTTTGAAGCATAGTATATGAGACTTGCTATATCATGTTGCTACTTTGAAGCACAAGTGTGGAAAAAAGGATAGTAGCATTGCCCCTTTTTTTGGGCCTTCTTTTTTTTCTTTGGCCTTTCTCTTTTTTTCTTTTTTTTGGGACAATGCTCTATTGAATGATGATCATCACACTTCTATTTATTTACAACTCAATGATTACAACTCGATACTAAAACAAAGTATGACTCTATATGAATGCCTCCGGCGGTGTACCGGGATATGCAATGAATCACGAGTGACAAGTATGAAAGAATTATGAATGGTGGCTTTTCCACAAATACTATGTCAACTACATGATCATGCTAAGCAATATGACAATGATGGATATGTCATGATGAACTAGATGGTGGAAAGTTGCATGGTAATATATCTCGGAATGGCTATGGAAATGCCACAATAGGTAGGTATGGTGGCTGTTTTGAGGAAGGTATATGGTAGGTGTATGATACCGACGAAAGGTGCGCGGTATTAGAGAGGCTAGCAAGGGTGGAAGGGTGAGAGTGCGTATAATCCATGGACTCAACATTAGCCATAAAGAACTCATATACTTATTGCAAAAATTTAGAAGTTATCAAAGCAAAGTATTACGCGCATGCTCCTAGGGGGATAGATTGGTAGGAAAAGACCATCGCTCGTCCCCGACCGCCACTCATAAGGAAGACAATCAATAAATAAATCATGCTCCGACTTCATCACATAACGGTTCACCATACGTGCATGCTACGGGAATCACAGACTTCAACACAATTATTCTTTAAATTCACAACTACTCAACTAGCATGACTTTAATATTATCACCTCCATATCTCAAAAAAATTATCATGCTTCAATCTTTTCTTAGTATTCAACACACTCAAAAGAAAGTTTCACAAATCTTGAATACCAAGCGTATTATTATTAGGCAAATTACCATGCTATTAAGAGACTCTCAAATTAATTTAAGTGCAGCATGAGAGATCAATAGTTTCTTTAAAACGAATCCACCACCGTGCTCTAAAAGATCTAAGTGAAGCACATAGAGCAAAATTATAACGCTCAAAAGATATAAGTGAAGCACATAGAGCAAAATTATCTAGCTCAAAGGATATAAGTGAAGCACATGGAGCAAAATTATCTAGCTCAAAAGATATAAGTGAAGCACATAGATTATTCTATCAAATTTCAATTCATGTATGGCTCTCTCAAAAAGTTGTGTACAGAAAGGATGATTGTGGCATACTAACAAACAATGACACAAATAATACAAGACTCTCGAAGCAAAACACATATCATGTTGGTGAATAAAAATATAGCTCCAAGTAAATTACCGATGGAAGTGGACGAAATGAGGGGATGCCTTCCGGGGCATCCCCAAGCTTTTGACTTTTTGGTTTCCTTGGATTATCTTGGGGGTGCCATGGGAATCCCCAAGCTTAATCTCTTTCCACTCCTTGTTCCATGATCCATCAAAAAAATTCACCCAAAACTTGAAAACTTCACAACAGAAAACTCAAGATAGAAAACTCGTGAGCTCCGTTAGCGAAAGAAAACAAAAGACCACTTCAAGGTACTGTAATTAACTCATTGTTTATTTATATTGGTGTTAACCTACTGTATTCAAACTTCTCTATGGATTATAAACTATTTTACTAACCATAGATTCATCAAAATAAGCAAACAACACACAAAAAACAGAATCTGTCAAAAACAGAACAGTCTGTAGTAATCTGTAGCTAGCGCAAGATCTGGAACCCAAAAAATTCTAAAATAAATTGCTGGACGTGGAGAATTTATCTATTAATCATATTCAAAAAGAATTAACTAAATATCACTCTTCAAATAAAAATGACAGCAGTTCTCGTGAGCGCTAAAGTTTCTGTTTTTTACAGCAAGTTCAACAAGACTTTCCCCAAGTCTTCCCAGCGGTTCTACTTGGCACAAACACTAATTAAACACAAAAAACACAACCAAAACAGAGGATAAATAATTTATTTATTACTAAACAGGAGAAAAAAGCAAGGAATAAAAATAAAATTGGGTTGCCTCCCAACAAGCGCTATCGTTTAACGCCCCTAGCTACGCATAACAAGCAAGGATAGATCTAGGTATTGCCATCTTTGGTAGGCAATTCTTCAATTAGGCATCTACCATCTTTAGGAATTGCTTTCTTTTTATTAATATCAAACTTTTAGGCACAAGATCAAAAAATTCATTTGTAATGAATGGTTCTTTAATGATAGCAAAAAGATTGGGATGAATACTTATAGATTTAAGATCAGCAATTTCCTTACTAGATGATTCACCCTTATTTTTAGGAACATACATGAGCTTGGAAATTTTAGTAGGAGGACTCGGAGTATTCTTTACGGAAGCGGTTACCAAATTTGTAATGATACCCTCAAATTTATCAATTCTAGTAGAATCTAAGTTCATCTTCTCATTAACTATGGGCTCCTTTTCCTTAATATTTTTCAAAGTCATTCCTACCTTAGATCCATATTGAGTGATTTGATTGTGGATCTTTTTATCTAGATTTTCAATTGATTCAATAGTAGCAACTTTATTTTCAATAGTTTCAAGTCTTTGCATAACATGCTCCAAAGTTAACATGGTTCCATTAACCAAAAGAGGTGGTGAGCCAAATAAATCTAACATAGCATTATAAGAATCAAAAGTATGGCTACCCAAGAAGTTCCCTCCGGTAATGGTATCGATGATATATATATTCCAAGGATTAATACCTACATAAAAATTGCGGAGAAGAACTAAGGTAGATTGTTTCCTGGTAGATCTATTTTGAGCATTGCAAATCCTATACCAAGCATCTTTTAGATTTTCTCCCTCCCTTTGTTTAAAATATAGAACTTCACTCTCGGGAGACAACGGAGAAGATATGAGACTAGCCATGACGACAAGCAATCAACTAGCACACGAGCAAACAAAAGGCAAGCAGACAAAAGAGGCAAAAAGAGAGGGAGGATGGAGAGAGAGGGCGAATAAAATGGCAAGGGTGAATTGGGGGGAGAGGAAAATGAGAGGCAAATGGCAAATAATGTAATGCGAGAGATAGGGATTGTGATGGGTACTTGGTATATTGACTTTTTGCGTAGACTCCCCAGCAACGGCGCCAGAAATCCTTCTTGCTACGTCTTGAGCTTGCGTTGGTTTTCCCCGAAGAGGAAGGGATGATGCAGCAGAGTAGCATAAGTATTTCCCTCAGTTTTTGAGAACCAAGGTATGAATCCAGTAGGAGCCCACGCTCAAGTCCCTCGTACCTTCACAAAGCGATAGCTACTCGCAACCAACGCGATTAGGGGTTGTCAAGCCCTTCACGGTCACTTTACGAGAGTGAGATCTGATAGATAGAATATTTTTGGTATTTTTGATATAAAGATGCAAAGTAAAAAGTAAAAGCAAAGTAAATAGCAAAACAAGATAAAAGTGATGGAGATTGATATGATGAGAATAGACCCGGGGGCCATAGGTTTCACTAGTGGCTTCTCTCAAGAGCATAAGTATTCTATGGTGGGTGAACAAATTACTGTTGAGCAATTGATAGAATTGAGCATAATTATGAGAATATCTAGGCATGATCATGTATATAGGCATCACGTCCGTGACAAGTAGATCGAAACGATTCTGCATCTACTACTATTACTCCACTCATTGACCGCTATCCAGCATGCATCTAGAGTATTAAGTTAAAAACAGAGTAACGCCTTAAGCAAGATGACATGATGTAGAGAGATAAATTCATGCAATATGAAATAAACCCCATCTTGTTATCCTCGATGGCAACGATACAATACGTGCCTTGTTGCCCCTTCTGTCACTGGGTAAGGACACCGCAAGATCAAACCCAAAGCTAAGCACTTCTCCCATGGCAAGAACTACCAATCTAGTTGGCCAAACCAAACAGATAATTCGAAGAGACTTGCAAAGATAACTAATCATGCATAAAATAATTCAGAGAAGATTCAAATATTATTCATAGATAGACTTGATCATAAACCCACAATTCATTAATCTCAACAAACACACCGCAAAAAGAAGATTACATCGAATAGATCTCCACAAGAGAGGGGGAGAACTTTGTATTGAGATTCAAAGAGAGAGAAGAAGCCATCTAGCTACTAACTATGGACCCGAAGGTCTGTAAACTACTCACACTTCATCGGAGGGGATAGGATGATGTAGAAGCCCTCCGTGATGACGGCCCTCTTCCGGTGGAGCTCTGGAACAGGCCCCAAGATGGGATCTCGTGGATACAGAAAGTTGCGGCAGTGGAATTAGGTTTTTGGCTCCTGTTCTGATCGTTTGGGGTATATTTGTATATATAGGAGGAAGGTGTACGTCTGTGGAGCACCGAGGGGCCCACGAGGCAGGGGGCACGCCCTACGGGGGGTGCCCCCCACCCTCGTGACCACCTCTTTGATCCCTTGCAGTAGGGTCCAAGTCTCCTAGATCATGTTCGGTGAGAAAATCACGTTTCCGAAGATTTTATTCCGTTCGGACTCCGTTTGATATTATGTTTATCCGAAACACTGTAATAGGCAAAAAGTAGCAATTCTGGGCTGGGCCTCCGGTTAATAGGTTAGTCCCAAAAATAATATAAAAGTGAAAAATAAAGCCCAATATAGTCCAAAAAAGTAGATAATATAGCATGGAGCAATAAAAAATTATAGATACGTTGGAGACGTATCAGAGCCCGTGGAGAGGGCTAGTTGAACAATAGCCGGTGGAGTAGCGTGCGGTGGAGGCTGGATGAACAGGAGCCCGTGGATGAACAGTCGCAGGTGGAGGCTGGAGTAGCTCGTGGAGGCTGGAGGGGGTCGACGGTGGAGATGAACAGTATCCCGTGGAGTCCCGTTTTGCGGTACGCCACACCCCTCCCGATGAACAGGACCACGTTTCGACCGTAGCGCTCCAACACAAGTCTGTTTCCTCCATTTTGCGGTACGCCACACCCCTCCTGATCAACAGGACCCCTGTTTCGACCGTAGGAGGTCCATTTCCTCCGTTTTGCGGTACGCTAGACCTCTCCCCATGAACAGGATCCCGTTTCGAACATGGCCGGTGGAACACAAGGCCATTTCCTTCGTTCTGCGGTACGCCAGGCCTCATTTCCATTGGCTGTTCCGTCCAAGCCCTCCCGATGAACACGATGACGCATTCCATTCCGACCCAGCCGGTTGGCTCCCCATGAACACGATGACGATGTTGTTTCTCTGTTCTGACCCAGCCATGTACACGTGCCCTGACCGTACATATGCACGAGTAGACATGTGCGCCTCTAATATGACACGTGCGCGCCTCTACATCGACCAGTATGTACGTACATGTTCACAACCAGAATGACAACGCTACATACACTTCGACCAGGTGGGTCCCGACTGTCACGCACTTCCTTGCGTGTGAAGATGTAGCTGGTGGGTCCTAGCAGTCAGGGGGCGAATCATTTTTTTTGCCCAGATGCACTTCCTTGCGTGCGAAGATGTAGCTGGTGGGTCCGAGCTGTCAGGGGGAAACATTTTTGTCACGAAATACGGTGGCCCATGCGGTGGGTCCCCGCAGTTAGGTGGAGGAATAATTATTTTCCGCGTAATAAGGAGGCTCTTCCTTGTTGCGGCCTTGGACCCAGCTGTCAGCCTCTTCACGTACAATCCACGTCCGATGGAAGCCGTTCCTTGACCACGTTGACCATTCCGCGCCGAGAGCACCAGGGCGGTGGACGACGGCGAGGCCTAGGAAGGGGACGACGCGGAGCTGGGGAAGACGCGGCAGTGGATGCCCACGCGTAGAGGAGTATGAGGGTTCACTCGTTCGCTGCGGTGTGAGGTTGCCGTCACCGCAGAATAACAGGGGGTGTGGGTGAGTAGAGGGATGGCCTGGCGAGCGGTGGGAGTAGTAGGGGCGGTGAGGCATCCGCCGCATCGCAGCCGGCCACGGGAGGCAGGAGCATGATGCACGACTGGCGCTGGTTTGGGCGGCTAGAGCAAGAAGACCAGAGGTTGAAGAAGCACTACGGCCATTGGATGGACATCGTACGGTCAATGAAGCTAGAATCGTGCATATTGACTAAGTTGATAAAGCCCTCCATCCCCTTCAACTTAGTAGGCCCACAAGTCAGCCTGCCACTATACTGGGTCCCAGCTAGCAGGGGGTATTCATTTTTTTTGTTTGTAATAAGGAGGCACTTCCTTGTGTGCGAAGATATAGCTGGTGGGTCCAAGCTGTCAGCGGCGGTAACGTTTTTTTCGTGAAATACAGAGGCCTTTCAGTGGGTCCCAGATGTCAGGTGGAGGAATCATTATTTTGCGCGTAATAAGGAGGCATTTCCTTGCGTGCGGCCATGGACCCAGCTATCAGCCTCTCCACATACATCCCACTTCAGATGCATGTCGGTCATTGACCACGTTGACCAGGCCGCGCCGAGAGCACCAGGGCGATGGACGACGACAAGGCCTAGGAAGGGAACGACACGGAGGTAGGGAAGACTCGGTAGTTGTTTCCCACGCAAAGGGGAGTACGACTGTACGAGGGTTTACTGGTTTGTCTGCCGTCGCCGGAGAATAACAGCAAGTGTGGGTGAGTAGAGGGATGGCTAGGCCAGCGACGGGAGTACGGTTGGGCGGTGAGGCCTGCGCGGTAGCACAGCCGGCCATGGGGAGGAGGGAGCAGGCAGTCCTGCCGGCGCTTGTTTGAGCAGCTGGAGCAGGAAGAGCAGAGATTGAAGAAGCACGACGGCCGTTGGATGGAAATCCAACAGACACTGCTTGTGCGTCAACCTTTTTTTAGGAAAGCCTCAAATCTGTGGAAAACAGCATACAGCCCATCTGCCATTAATTCTAATAATTTACAGCCCATTTGCTAATTCTTAAGATTTTTTTGAGCCCATATTCTTTTTGTTAGCCTTACAGCCCATATTGTGGCCATGGTTAAAAAAATTATACGAAATTTTGCATATTTCGGTGCGTTCCGAACTGTTATCAATCCCGAAATTTCAAGTCACATTCAAATTGATTTTAAAACTAAATGTATATCAATATAAAATCCAAGAAATTTTCCACGCATAAAAATAAATGCAATTTAAAATCTTAAAATGAAAAAAAAGAAATTTGAAACTAATTGCCGGTTTGATGCGTTTTAAAAATGTACAGCCCATTTCTCATTACTGATAGGCCATTTTCTCGGCCAGCCGAATGAAGCTCTCCTCGTCTTGAAAGATTTGCAGCCCAACATGCCCGACAAAGCGACTTACTTGGCAAATCACAAAAAACTGGGTTGTGGCCATGGACCCAGCTGTCAGCCTCTCCACGTACATTACTCTTCCGATGGAAGTCGGTCATTGACCACATTGACCACGCCGCGCCGAGAGCACCAAGGCGGTGGACGACGGCGAGACCTAGGAAGGGGACGACGCGGAGCCGGGGAAGACGCGGCAGTGGATGCCCACCCGGAGAGGAGTACGAGGGTTCACTGGTTCGGCTGCGGCGTGAGGCTGCCGTCGCCGCAGAATAACAGGGGGTGTGGGTGAATAGAGGGATGCCCTAGCCAGCGGTGGGAGTAGTAGGGGGCGGTGAGGCCTCCGTGGCATCACAGCCGGCCACGGGAGGCAAGAGCACGCGGCACGACCGGCGCTGCTTTGGGCGGCTGGAGCAAGAAGACCAGAGGTTGAAGAAGCACTATGGCCGTTGGATGGACATCGTACGGTTACTGGAGCTAGAATCGTTCATATTGACTAAGTTGACAAAGTCCTCCGTCCCCGTTAACTTAGTAGGCCCACAAGTCAGCCACCCACTATGGTGGGTCCCAGCTCGCAGGGGGTATTCATGTTTTTGTGCGTAATAAGGAGGCCCTTCCTTGCGTGCGAAGATATAGCTGGTGGGTCCGACCTGTCAGCGGGGGGAATGTTTTTTCATGAAATACAGAAGCCCTTCCCACGTACAGTCGACGTACAATGTGTAATAAGGAGGAACTTTCCTTGCGTGCGACCATGGACCTCGGGGGTCCCAATAGTCAGGCTCTCCACGTACAGTCCTCTTCTGGTGACTCTCGTATGTTGACCACGCCGCGCCGAGCGCATCGAGGCGGTGGACGATGGCGAGGCCCCAGACTGGAACGACCCGAAGATGGGGAAGACGCGGCAGTGGAGTCGCAGACGGAGAGGAGTGGGAAACTTGACTGGTTCGGGTGCGGGGTGGGCCTACAATCGACAGAGAATAACAGGAGGTGCGGAGTGGAGGGATGGCCTGGCCGTCGGCGGGGTAGCATTTCACTGAGGAGCGCCAAACAACGCCGCTGGACGCCGGAGGCTGTAGCAGGCGGTCCTGGCAGCGCTGGGGGAAGAAGACGAGAGATTGAAGAAGAATGCTGGCCCTTGGATGTAAATCCAACGCCTTCTTAGGCTTCGACCTACTGGCCCACATGCCAGCCAGTCCATTTGTTTTTTTAGTCCATTTTGTGGGCTGGGTGAAACAATGATGTAGCATCTATGCAGCCCGTTTATATATATAGTAGAATTTAAAGCCCATTTGCATTTTTCTTGAAATCCACGGACTTGCTGGGCTGGGTGAAAATATCATGTTGGGCTAGACGGAGAAACGTTATAAAAACATAAACACATGATTGCACGTCTATTACTACATTGGTCAGTAAAATCTTTGCAAGCTTATGTACGCAATCACTACGAGTTAACTTGCGAAGTTATATATAAACAATTATTATTATTATTTTGTAAGAACTTTCAACTTACGAAATAAAATAGCATTTAAATTTGATGAGTTAATAGTACGTGGGGTATTATTATTTTTTAGGCTAGACGTGGGACAGTTGAGTTGGTTCTAGGGAAAAGTACTGGGAGAAAACTCAGTTTACATCGAAAAAGAAAGTGGGAGAAAATTCAGATATAGGATTAATGAAAACAAAAAATAAAGGAAGTGGGAAGGTCTATAAAATGGTTGGACGAACGACAGGTTTAACGGAAACTTATGTTGTTTCTAATATATATATACGTATGTATGTATGTATGTATATATGTAATAAAATAAGATATAAATATAGGTTCAGTTTTGCATTCTTATAGAAAACAGGTTCAATTTTGCATTCTTATAGAAAAATAGAACTGAGCTGTGCGTCGTCTTGAAAAAACAAACATAACTTGGGCTGCTGATGGTATAGACAAGCTAGGTTGGGAGGCCCACAGGCCGCTTGATACCTGCTGTATCCAAAAAATGTTGAAACATGTCGTGGGCTGCCAATGTTAAACAACAAAACCTAGGCCATGGACCTGGTGGGCCCGGGACTGTCAGCCTCTCGACGAACAGTTGTCTCCCGATTCCTCTTGTTTTGCTGACCATGTTGGGAACGACAGACGGCGGCGCCGCGGCTAGAGCACCAAAGCGGAGGACGACGTCGAGACCTCAGATCGAACAAACCAGAGCGGGGGAAGACGCATGCGGAGGGGACTACGAGGGTTGACTTGTTCGGGTGCAGGGTGGGCCGGTGGAGCTGCCGCCGCCGGACAATGTGTGGTAGTAGAGGGATGGCCTGGCCAACACCATAGGCTATGATGGCCAACCGCTGTATAGGAAGAGGATGAAAGATTGAACAAAATAAGGAAATACAAATGGATAGGTGGTTGGTCCCATATGTCTGTGTACAAGACCTGTTGGGTCCACCTGAGGAGGGGAATATGTTGGGAGGAAGGAGATTCAAAGCACGGTAGCCGAGTGAACTAGTTTTTTGTAACGGACAAGTGAACTAGTTACATACATAAGCAAATAGCCACTAAAAAAGCAAACAGGTTAATGGGTTCTTAAAAGAAATATTTCGGACAAAACAGATAATTGCGACACATAGGCTAATGCATGAAACACTGAGATGATAAAGGTGCTTATAAATAGATAAAGTACAACATCTAGACCTTCCTGACACGCTTGATCATGACGCTGCAGCTGTCCATGTACTCGTCGGTTAGGGGAAGTAGACACGTCCTCATGTCCAAGATCAGCCTGTACATGTAGTACCATGCGTATGCGTCCTTGGCCGCGTAGGTTATGTAGGCTAGATTCAGAGGTACCTCCCACGTGTTCAGGTCCTTGGTATCGTTGTCTTCTTTCATGTTGGCGTATCAGGGGTCGATAATGGTCTCGGCGAGGTCAACCACGGAGTCCTTCTCCTACCCATTGTTGATGATCTTGTATTGTTTTGGATGTCGACAAGCTTGTTGCACCAGATGGCCGAATTATCGCGTTCTTCCTTCTCTCCACCGAAGCGAAGGTGCAGTCGACGCTGCCGATGAACGGGCGAATGCTCCAGAACCTCTGATGGCCCTACAGAAGTGGTGGATGAGAACCTCGTCCCGCACACATAGCTGGGTGACGGCGATGCGCTGGTCCCTGTAAGGAGATGAATGGATGGGCACAAGGTCTAGTCCTGCAACCTTGTGCTTTCTTGTCCTGTAGGTACTGCTTGAACTCGGCGAGGCAGAGCTTCACCGAGTCCGGATCATTGGTGTACATCACATTCAACTTGGTGCAGCCATAGGACTTACGGCAAACTCAAAAGGGGAACTCCTTGCAGAAGTCCATATCCAGCAGGCCCACCCCTCGGATCGCCATTGGAGTCTCTTCAAGTGAACGAGTGTGTAGGCAGCGGCAGCAGTTTGTTTTTCAGCTCTTGGGGAACTGGATTCAATAGTAAACTGAGTGTGTACAGGTGACAAAAGTTACTACCCCTCCCTCATCCGCTGCACGCCCGGCGGAAGAATAGAAGATGCACCCTCAGCGCATTCAAATGCCTCCATTAAGAAACCTACTCCGGCCACACATCGGTTCACGAGCAGGTCTGTATTGGTACTGTAATAACAGGAGTTAGTGGTCACTTTACTTAAATTTAATTAGCTTTAATAGAAATTTATACTTAAAACAAGCAATGCATTGGCTCATTCTATCAGTGCCACAGGATCAACATGCACAACAATTAGAATTATTATTCTCAGGACGCACACGATCAGCACATTTGTTGCACTTTCACAAAGATAATACTACCAAGTTTGAACTGTTTGTTATGGTTGTTGTCCTATGCATCATCATGCGGTGTTTCCCAGCTTGCAAGATTCAGAACCAACAAATAAGATTCAAATAATAAGTACAACAAAGATGCCTACACATCTCATTGATTCCCAGCTTGCAAGATTCAGAACCAACAAATAAGATCCAAATAATAAGTACAACAAAGATGCATACACATCTCATTGATTCCCAGCTTGCAAGATTCAGAACCAACAAATAAGATGCAAATAATAAGTACAACAAAGATGCCTACACATCTCATTGATTCCTAGCTTGCAAGATTCAGAACCAACCCATTAGAGCATTTTGATAAAGTGAATATCAGGATTAAATCCATCTTGGCTAGCCATGTCATACAATCAAAGAACTTGGCGAATGCTCTTGACCGTCACAACATCTGTAGTTGAGTATTCCTGTTTGCATAACACAAACAAGAAGAGCATGATTTCACTTTAATAGTGGCCTCCTTGAACTCAACCTGCAGCTCCACTCGGATGAGGCCTGCCTGGAGTTCCATGATTCAATTCATGCGCCTTTTTCTGGAGTTCACCTAAAATGAAGCAAAGATTACATCATTCAGCTAGCAAGAAGTACTTGCTCTCGTGAGCTGGCAGGTTCTTCTTTAGTAGTTGCACTAAAATTGAGGAACATTAAGGTTGGATGTCCGGGTCATGTAAGGTGCAACTATAATTTTCTTATCCTTTTGTGCAGTTCCACTAAAATAAAGTGCCATTGTGGTGACAGTGATGTCTCATCTTGCAAGGGCTAATAAAATGTTGCACGAGATTACCAGCATAACTTGACGGAGATTTTGGAAACTCCAATCACCATTTTGTGCAGTTCCAACAAAATTGAGAGATGTTGCCCACGTGACATTTTAGTTGAACTGCACAAGACACTCATTCCAAAAAAGTGGTTTGTGCAGTTGACCAAAAGGTCACAATAGCAACAAGGTGAAATGGATATCCCTATCTGCACAAAAGATAGAAAGTAAATAGTTGTTGGTCAATAAGAATATACGAAACATATACAAAATGAAAAGAAGCATCTTAATTATGTTCATGGCAATCACGCAAGGACAGTAGAAATTTTAAAACGTCGGCAATGCTTCATGTTACCAGAAGCATTACGATCAACAATGAGATTCCTCAAATATGGGATTACTTTAATGGTGGCATTGCTTGTTTACCAGATACAGTAAATCAACAGTAGCTAAAGAGTTGGTTTAAGGGCATGGGACCATGGGGACACCAGGACACTCAGCAGAGTAAAGGGGCAACTTACTTATCATACTGGGGAAAACAGTAGGAGTGCCATTTGTAACACAGTTTAATTGCATCTTATCACTGGAGGCATTAGATTAACAATAACACTCGTTAGACATGTCCCTAAGGTAACAGTGTGATCGCTTCATTTTACATGCGCCCTTACATTAACAACAGCAAAAGGTTGGTATAAGGACATGCGACAGTGGACGCATCAGCACAATGTACCTACAAGGATGCATAAAGTGGTGATGCCGAGTTTGTTCGTGCTATCTGAGGGCAGCAAATCTAATCCTGGAGACCTTTTACTATGTGAGGGCAGCAAACCTAATCCTGGAGACCTTGTACTATGTGAGGGCAGCAAATCTAATCCTAGAGACCTTTTACTATGTGAGGGCGGCAAATCTAATCCTGGAGACCTTTTACTATGTGAGGGCAGCAAATCTAATCCTGGAGACCTTTTACTATGTGAGGGCAGCAATTCTAATCCTGGAGACCTTTTACTATGTGAGGGCAACAAATCTAATCCTGGACATACTCTGTTGACTTGTCCACCAGCCGCCACTTTCTATCCTTTTTTCAACCAATAATAGATCTATTCCTTATCCAGTTTGTATTGCGTTTTCCCATTATTTCCCTTTTCAACCAAGAGACCGGTTGGGTATCCGGTCTCTGCTACTTTCACCATATTATTTCCTCTTTTAATCAAGTCCTAGATTCATGCTACAACTTTCCCCCCTTTCTTCGTTGTTTGAAGAAAGCCCTAGATTCGAATGCATGAAGTAGTTTTACCTCTAATAATACTAAAAATTTAGGTGGCTTTGGAAGAGCTGATGGGAGTAGAAAAAGATGCACATGCAGACACGTGGGGAGCTGGGGAAATAGAGAAAGGCCGCTTTCGAAGAACTTATACCTGAGGGTCGTCAGGATGTCGGCGGCGGCAGGTCGGATCTACGGATAATATGACAGAGAGGAAGAAGGGTCGGAGGACCTCCCGAGCCGACGCTGTGTTGGAGAGAAAGACACGGGTAGAGGATCGGGCCCCTCCGGCAGCTGTGGGTTTCCTCCCTTGTCTGCGATGACCGCGTGAATGATGCACCTAGTCCTCTACACACACCAGCCGAAGGGATCCGGCCGGATCGGTGACCAGCGGTGAGCAGAGAGAAAATGTCGATGCCGCTATCTTGTTTATATCTGGAGAGGATGAGAGAATGAAGAGAGCAACCCTAGCAAAGCAAGCACTGAGGACCCTGCATACATATATAGTGGAGTGATTATCTTTTTCTCTGCACAACAAGCGTTTCAATTTGTGTACGTGGCATTAAAGAAAAGAAACTCTCTATTTAAGGTGACTACCTGTACGACTCCTACTTACTACTAGTAGTAGTAGTATTGTTCACTTGTGCTCCCCGACCCTCCATTCATTGAACAACCCCATGGGTGAATAAACATACAGTACTACTCCCTTCGTTCCTAAATATAAGTCTTTGTAGAGATTCTACTATGGACCACATACGGATGTATATAGATGCATTTTAGAGTCTAGATTCACTCATTTTGCTCCATATGTAGCCCACAGTGAAATATATACAAAGACTTATATTTAGGAACGGAGGGAGTAGTATTTATATAGAACAAACAAGCTCGAACTATTTTCGTGTAGTTAAAAGTTGAGGGCGGGGCTTTTCCCGGGCAGTACGCGCGGCAGTTTTCGCATAGGCGGTTTGACAGAGAGGCGAGGAGGGTGAGGGGGTAGCGGATTCAACTTACTTACTGCTAGAAAGGTCGGTTGTGCGATTTGACGGCACGTTACTGTTTGGATCCATGTGTTAGAGTTAGTTTGGGTTAGTTTGAACTCAACTAACCCAAAAATATCCAAACAGGCGGGTTAGTTTGGGTTACTGTTTGGATCCATGTGATAGAGTTAGTTTAGGTTAGTTTGAACTCAACTAACCCAAAAAAATTCTAAACCACCCAAGAGGTGCTTATTTGGGTTAGTTCTTCTCGGAACACTAAAAAACACATTTTTCTCTCGCTCTCCCCGCAGCAGATCCCTCCCCACTTCCTCGAAGCTTCTCGTCCTCTCCCTCACTCCCTCCCTCTCGCATCGCCCATGAAGGCACCTCGCCGTATCCACGCTCCATCTAACCCTGTCATCCAAACACCTCTTTCGCTAGAGTTACTTCAGGGTTAGTTCAGGATTAGAATCTAACTCTAACTTTTAACTGAGTTAGACTATCCAAACAGGGCCAGGCGGTACGACCGGGGTGATGCCCCCGTTCTGTTCCACACTCTAATTTGGTGCATGACAGGTATTATGTCGACCCGGATGCTGTTGGCTATCCCACATGTCGGCGAAGTAGTACGTAGTAGTAAGAAGAAGCAAAGAATCATGCGGTATAAGTCTTTCTAGAGATACCAACAAGTGACTAGACTACACCGCTTGCAGTATCTCAAATCTCAAATCTCCCTTCCGGTTTATAGGGCTCAAATCTCAAATCTCATCAACCAAGGCATTTTGCGATTGGAGGAATGTATCTCATACTTTACAAAACTACCCTAACTAAACTCATGCATTAATTACGTAGTTCTCTCGTTTTCCTATCCGCCTTGGTCGCGGTGCACAATATTAACCACTCCTATATGACTAGTCGCTCTATCTACATGCGGGACATCAAAGCATCGGGCCCATGTGCCATCCACCAAATCATAGCGAGGTGCTACAGTCGAAACTCACCGGTCACCCCGATGTGGCTGTCATGACCCGTCATATCACAAAACCCACACCTTTACCAGCAGTGGTAAAGTGGCCTCGAAGTTGGACTGGACGAAGCAACCATCATTTCATTGGAACCCTCGTTGAAGCCCTTTCTCCCCTTTCTTGAAGAAAACCTCACTCCAGGCTACTCACTTCTGTCGTTTTTCTTCTGTACCGACGAAGGAACGGTGGGCAAATCAGTGATGCTGCTATATTTTCATTCCAAGAATGTTCTTTTTGTGAAGCACCGACCGATTCTCACAGCCCATTCTTTTCCCGTTTTCATTGCGATTGTGGTTTCCTTTCGATTGCTTTTTGTTTGTCAGTTCATTGATGGATCCTGGAGCACTGGGTAAAGAGTTGACGGTGGACAACCCACTGGAGACAGCAATCTCCAGGAAGCGAGCATCGACCAACACGTTGACCTTGTTGGCGGGCCAACTCATGGAGACGAAGAACTCCAAGAAACAAGCACTGGCCAAAGAGTTGACGACGTTGGCGGACGAACTCCTCAAAGAAAGTTGGAAGAACAGCAAGGGCCCCATCGTGCCTACCCCAGAAACTCTGATGGCCACCTATGCGAGGCTACCGAGTTTGAGGAGATAGTTGCCATTGAGAAGCAGTATTCCCCTGGCAAGGTGATGGCCCCCATCGAGGACGAGGAGATGGCCCCCGGAGGGATGGGATCCCCCGGTGAGCTGCATAAGGTAAAAAATCATGGCTTATTACCGAAAGTTGTGTTTTTGATTATTTGCAATGTGCTTGCTAATATGTTAGGGTTGTGCAGGTGCCGGTGGATGTCCTTGATGATTCCAATGTCGCGGCTCGTCCTGTGGACAACGCCCCAAAGATCGTTTTCGATGTCACGGTCCGTCCTGTTGGCATCGCCCCGGAGATCGATTCCGATGCCGCTGTCCATCCTGTGGACATCGCCCCAGAGATCGATTCCAATGTCGTAGTCAGTCCTGTGGACATCGCCCCAGAGATCAATTCCCATGCCGATGTCCGTGCTGTGGTCATTGCCCGAGAGATCGATGACAAGAAATAGTTGGTCGCGCTAATCCTTCAGGGTAGTTTGCATTGCCCTGTGTTTAATTACCAGAACGATGCGTGTTATCAAACCATCTTAGGGCTAGTGCACTGTCTTGTGTGGGCAATACTTGCTACTTTTATTTGATAGTGAATCATGCGAACCCTCTCCGAGTTATGGAAACAGATGTATCCTCACCAGCTCTTGATGTAATATATGGCATGCTTAGATGTAAGTTTGAACTGTTTATCATATCAGCATGGCTTATTTGATGATTCTCGGTGTTAGTAGGCTAGCTACTGTGCGAGCTATAGTACTTGCAAAATACTCACCGAAGAGAAATGTTGGGGCTGATGAGCTCGTGGTACGCTTATACTGATCCGTCGTCGATCGGCCAATAGCCCAAGCTCCTAAAATTGTAGGCTTAGCGATCAATCAGACAATAGTCGACACGGATACATTCAGGCCTCATTTGGTTCATAGGGTAGGAAAATCGTAGCAAAAGTACAGAGACGTACAACACAAAATCATAGCAGTACAAAGACGTCCCTCCGTTCCAAAATAGAGATGATCTCTTAGCACAATATGTTTCACCATGTTTTTAGGAATAACTAGTTATTGAAGATAAGTGTCAGTGTCAAAACCGGCGGATCTCGGGTAGGGGGTCCCGAACTATGGGTCTAGGCGGATGGTAACAGGAGACATGGGACACGATGTTTTTACCCAGGTTCGGGCTCTCTTGATGGAGGTAAAACCCTACGTCCTTCTTGATTAATATTGATGATATGGGTAGTACAAGAGTAGATCTACCACGAGATCAAGGAGGCTAAACCCTAGAAGCTAGCCTATGGTATGATTGTTGTTCGTCCTACAGACTAAAACCCTCCGGTTTATATAGACACCGAAGAGGGCTAGGGTTACACATAGTCGGTTACAATGGTAGGAGATCTACATATCTGTGTCGCCAAGCTTGCCTTCCACGCCAAGAAAAGTCCCTTCTGGACACGGGACGAAGTCTTCAATCTTGTATCTTCATAGTCCAGGAGTCCGGCCGAAGGTATAGTCCGGCTATCCGGACACCCCCTAATCCAGGACTCCCTTAGTAGCCCTTGAACCAGGCTTCAATGACGACGAGTCCGGCGCACAGATTGTCTTCGGCATTGCAAGGAGGGTTCCTCCTCCAAATACTTCATAGAAGATTTTGAACACAAAGGTAGTGTCCGGCTCTGCAAAATAAGTTTCCACATATTGCCATAGAGAGAATAATATTTACACAAATCTAATCTGCTGACGTATTCCGTAGCGTGACATCACACCACGGCCAAGTCTTTATTCGAATCGTTTTACTGTTCCACCTCAGCGCGTTTAGCGAGGCGGTTTCCTTGGCACATCTTGTCAAAGCAGAGATTGTGTCCCCATATTCCGGGATTCTCATCAATACGGGCGTGGGTAACCCAACCGCGCCATTGATTACGATGCTTGGGAGATAAGCGAGTTTTACCAGGCTGGTGGGGACGCATAGTCGCGTCCACCCATATAAGGGGATAAGGATCCACCTTTTCATCCACGCCTTCTTCCTCCTTTGCCTATCCGTTTCCGCGCACTCGAGCTCCAGCGCCCAAGTCCGCACACCCCACCTCAACCTTCTCCAGCCATGTCCGGAGCGGGAGGCAAGTGGATGGTCTCCTCCGTCACGGAGGGACACATCAAAAAACTGAGGAAGGCCGGATACTTGTCTAACGACATTGTGCACCGGCTTCCCGAAGAGGGGCAGCTCATCCCCACCCCTAGGCCCCATGAGAGGGTGGCGTTCCTCCCCCATTTCCTTCGCGGACTGGGCTTCCCTCTCCACCCATTTGTCCGGGGGCTCATGTTCTACTATGGCCTGGATTTCCACGATCTGGCCCCGAACTTTGTCCTCAACATCTTGGCGTTTATCGTCGTGTGCGAGGCTTTCTTCTGCATCCGCCCCCATTTCGGCCTATGGCTCAAGACTTTCAATGTCAAGCCAAAGGTGGTGCGCGGCACCCAGGCGAAGTGTGGAGGCGCCATGGTGGGCAAGATGCCCAACGTCCTATGGCTCGAGGGCTCCTTCATGGAGTCCCTAAAGGGGTGGCAATCGGGGTGGTTTTACATCACTGAGCCGCGCGACCCTGAATGGGTCGCAGCCCCCGAGTTCTGATCTGGACCCCCTACGTGGCTCGCCTCCTGGAAAGAGACGGGCCTGTCGTGGGGTAAAAAAGGAGAGCTGACTAGACTCCAAACATGCGTCCAAACCCTGGTGGACAAGAAGCTCAAACTTGTCAACATAGTCCAGGTTATGCTCATCCGCCGGATCCTCCCGTGTCAACAACGGGCTTTCAACCTGTGGGAGTTCGACCCGGCGCGGCACCGAACTCTGAGCAGGCTCTTCGACATGACGTACGAAGATGCCTGGAAGGTGCTTTTCAAGGGCGCCGAGGCCCGCGCATCCGCTACCGAGGATCGCGGATTCAGCACGCAGCGTCACACTCGTGCAGTAAGCTGTTTTTACCTTTTACAGGGTATTAGTTTTTTATAGTTTGACTCCATGCGGGATCTAAGCTCCCTTACCTTTGACAGGATTGGCAGGAGACATCCGTACAGATCAACTATGCGGCTCCTTTGCCCGAAGGCCCAGCGGACGCTCGCTTGGCGAAGCTGCTGGTTCCGGCACCCTATGTGGTGTCGGAGAAGAAGGCCAAGAAGAAGGCCACGGGGACTTGAAAGAGTGCCCGGCGCCAGGAGGTGTCGGATTCATCATCCGACGACTCCAAGGCGCACTCCTCCCGTGAAGACGAGGAGGAGGAAGAAGAGACCTCTCCCCCTCCAGCGGGGGGAGGGAAGAAAAGGAAGGCCGCCCCAACTGGGGAGGCCGAAGGGTCCAAGAAGGGGAAGACCCCTCCTCCGGACTACTCCACCAACACCGACGATGGCGAAGAGGAGTGGCCGCACAGGACCAAGCCCCTGGCGAGATCATAAGTATCCGCATACCAGAGTGATTCATAGTATTCCCCCATTGCACAGCTTTTCCTTACGTCGAACATGTTTATGCAGTCCATCCCAAAGACCGGCTCGACGTGTCGTCGACCGGTTCCCTGGATTCGTCGGATGTGAATTCGCTTCCGACGGCTACCTCCCCCCATCCTACGGACGACACCGCGATGGCGTCCCAACATGTTCCAAGCCGGGAGGAGGTGGTCCTGGAGGCGCCGCAAGGCGACCTCCCGGACTCCAGGCGTAAAGGGGATAGAACCCCCAAGGGCTCCAAGTCCGGCCTTGAGCCGGACACTGCGCCGGAACCTTCAACGGTTCCGAACTCCGTTAGGCAGCTTCCTTCCAAGAGGAGCAAGCCTACCGAGCCGGCGACCTCCGTCCAACCGGAGGCACCGGACAATTTGCTGGAGGTGCTTAACGGCGCTTCCATCGACGAGGAGCACCACACTATTATGAGTGCGGTGATCCAGAAGGTTCAGTCCACCAAGAGCGGACCGACTGGAGCCTGTGTCAGCCTTCTAACAGGCTTTGAGGTAAGTAAAGAATATGTAAAAATATTACCGCATAGACAGTAGCCCCTGATGCTCTATTCGGCGTTCGGAAAGAAAAGCCGAATAGAGGATCTAATAACATTCGCAGGAGTCTAACATAATCAAGTCAATATGCGTATGCAGGCTTCGCTGCTGGCCTCCGCCGCACTGACTGCGGAGGTGGATACGCTGAAGCAAAACCTCGCGCGGTCCGAGAACGAGCTCGGCCATGCCAAGAGGCAACTCGAGGAGAAGGAAGGTAAGTAATACCTTGCGCAAGTATATAGAGAAGATGTGGTTGCAAAAAATGATAGGATCAACGTGCTATTATAGGGGCCACGACCGAGGTGGCAACCCTTAAGAAGGCGCTGTCCGAGGCCGAAAACAGAGCGGCCGCAGAGTGCACGGAGAGAGGGAAGCAGGAGGCGCGGGTGGAGGAGGTGCAGAAAGAGCTCCAGGCTCTCGTGAAAAAACACGAGAGTTTGGAGCTTGATTCAAAGACGCAAGCATTCGAGCTTGCGGCAGCCCTCGAAAGCGCGAAGTCTGCCAAGGCGGAAGCCCAGAAAGCCCTCCAAGAAATTGAAGCGATGAAGAAGATAGCGGCGGGTAAGGCATTCATTATGCAAAGCAAGCACGTGAAAGTGAATTACTTGTTACTTACCCGAGTCCGGAGCTCTCCAGGAGCATTCGCAGATTTGCCCCGTAGTGCGTCTGATGCCGCCGCCTACTACCGATCCGAGGAGGGGAGCTCGACGGACAAGGTGTTCTGGTCTCAGTATGCTGAGGCCGGAAACCTGGTGCCTTTGAGCGACCAGCTGAAGCAAATGGTCGAGCTCCACAAGGTGGCCGAACAGGCCATAAAGGGCCTTGTAGTTCGGCTTTGGCCTGGAGAGGCTCTACCTGGGAGCTACTTCGGGCTGGTGAGGCGGCTGGTAGATGCCTGTCCACGGCTTGAAGTAATCAAGCGCTACGTCTGCATCGAAGGTGCTCGTAGGGCGCTTGCCCGTGCTAAAGTGCACTGGGGCAAGATGGATGCGGAGAAGCTGGTGAAGGACGGGCCGCCGCTGGGCAAGGAGCATCGCGTCCCGGAAGCGTATTATGAGGGCGTCCTGAAGGGTGCCCGCCTTATAGCGGATGAATGCTCCAAAGATGTAATTTTTGAGTAAACTCGCATTTGTGATCCTGTACGCTGAAAACTTGTTCATATGCGCTAAGCAATGCTTATGAATTTAAAATATTACCTTCTGTCCGGCCGTTTATCAAATTTGAGAGATGGCGAGTCGTTGGTTTCTGCCCCCGTGCCACGAGTGCTGGGGTGTTCGGGATAAACATGAGCGCTCTTTTTCCCATTCTTGGGTCCTTCGAGGGAGGCGCTCAACACAACGAACAAGGCAATCGGACTATAATGCTTGAACACTCTCACTTAGCCATAGAATTCTATAATTTTAAATTTCGGCGAAGCCCCTAGTGTTCGGAAGACCGAGTTTGGGGCGCTATCCACGCCTAAGCCGGACAAAGCCGACTCCTCGCTCTAAGCGGCATAAGTCTTTAGGGACTCGAAAACCTCTCGAACAGCGACCAGCTCTCGCCTCATCATGACGGTCAGTTGTAGCTTTCTCTACTGAGGTGCTTAGCCCAGCTCAACTGGGGCACAATCGCAGTAGTTCTCCTAGTGCTACCTTAGCCAATATAACGGAACGTAAGGTACCAAAACATAGGAGCTGGGCAAACCCAACTATTGACCCAAGACATGATTCAGAGCCGATGCATATAATGCTATAAGTTCGGGGTGCCGCACTTGTGAAAGTGTTCGGACTTCTCACACCGTATTGTGGGGTACTTAAGCCCCTGGCATATTGGCCGTACCAAAGTGTACGGGTGCAATATGTCATTAATGAACATATATTCATAAAAAAGAGTAATGCAATAATAGACGGAAGCTATGCATTGTTTATTTTAAAAAGCTGCGATCAAAGCAGAACAATACAAATAGTGCAATAAGCAAAAGATGGGACTATTTAACATGTCCTTTCCAGGGGCGAGCTGCGGAATGTTATGTGAAACAGGTATACTGCTCGTTATAGAGACCACCTTAGAGTTCCATAGTGCGGCGTAGCTTTCTGCTTCCCTGGTTGTATCGTTTGTGTGGCAATTGTACTGCCGGACAAGCCTTCCGAAGAATGGAGTCCTGAAAATAAGAGAAAATTAAGAAATCAGCAGCCCCTAGTGCGGTTTAAGCCGCGTTTCAGGCGTGCCGTGATGGTGCCCCTCCCCCTATGCCCATGGTATTTCCAGAGCATAGTTATGTACATGCAACACTAGTTTCGCAAGTTCGTGAGGGCTGGGGTTGGGGCCGCATTGCTACGCTTGCTCAGAACGTGCCAGGCGGTCTTGTTGTAGGTTACTCCGGGCGCGCTTGACGGTGTCCGGACGTTTAATAGCCGGACTGGAGAATTGCCTTGAGAGGCTGCTTTGTACTTCCGCTGCGATAGCCGTCGTATGCTCCTCCGTTCGGAGAGAGTGTTCGGTGTTTCCATTGACCATGATGACTCCTCGAGGGCCTGACATCTTGAGCTTGAGGTATGCGTAGTGCGGCACCGCATTGAACTTGGAAAATGCGGTTCGCCCGAGCAGTGCGTGATAGCCACTGTGGAAATGGACTATGTCGAAGATTAACTCCTCGCTTCGGAAATTATCCGGAGATCCGAAGACCACTTCAAGTGTAACTGAGCCTGTATAGTTGGCCTCTACACCTAGTATGATGCCTTTAAAGGTCGTTTTAGTGGGTTTAATCCTCGAGGGATCGATGCCCATTTTCCGCACTGTATCCTGGTAAAGCAGGTTTAGGCTGATGCCGCCATCGATAAGGACTCTAGTGAGGTGAAATCCGTCAATAATTGGGTCTAGAACCAATGCGGCAAATCCGCTATGACGGATGCTAGTGGGGTGGTCCCTTCGATCAAAAGTGATCGGGCAGGAAGACCATGGGTTGAACTTTGGGGCGACTGGCTCCATCGCGTATACGTCCCTTAGCGCATGCTTCCGCTCCCTCTTGGGGACGTGGGTTGCGTATATCATATTCACCGTCCGCACTTGTGGGGGAAAACCTTTTTGTCCACTGTTGTTCGGTGGCCAGGGCTCCTCCTCGTCATCGCTATGCAGCCCCTTGTCTTTGCTTTCGGCATTTAACTTGCCTGCCTGCTTGAACACCCAACAATCCCTATTGGTGTGATTGGCTGGTTTTTCGGGGGTGCCATGTATCTGGCATGAGCGGTCGAGTATTCGGTCCAAACTAGACAGGCCCGGGGTATTTCTTTTGAATGGCTTTTTCCGCTGACCGGGTTTAGAGCCTCTGAATCCGGCATTAACTGCCGTATCCTCAGCATTGTCGCCGTTAATGCGGTGCTTTTGCTTGTTACGACGCGACCTGCCACTGTTGTCCTTGGTATCCGAATTACCAGGGCTCTTGGTCATGTTATTGTTGCGAGCTAGCCAGCTATCTTCTCCCGCGCAAAAGAGGGTCATAAGTGTCATGAGGGCTGCCATAGATTTCGGCTTTTCCTGTCCTAGGTGCCGTGCAAGTCACTTGTCGCGGATGTTATGCTTGAAGGCTGCTAGGGCCTCTACGTCCGGACAGTCAACAATTTGATTTTTCTTGGTTAGGAACCGTGTCCAGAATTGTCCGGCTGATTCCTCTGGCTGCTGAATTATGTGGCTAAGGTCATCGGCGTCTGGTGGTCGCACATAAGTGCCCTGGAAATTGTCGAGGAATGCGGTTTCCAGGTCCTCCCAACAACCAATTGATTCTGCTGGCAAGCTGTTAAGCCAATGCCGAGCTGGTCCTTTAAGCTTGAGTGGGAGGTATTTGATGGCATGTAGGTCATCACCGCGGGCCATGTGGATATGAAGGAGATAGACCTCGATCCAGACCGCAGGATCTGTTGTGCCATCGTATGATTCGATGTTCACGGGTTTGAAACCCTCGGGGATTTGATGATCCATTACATCATCTATGAAGCATAGTGGGTGTGCGGCGCCTCTGTATTGGGCTATATCACGACGCAACTCAAACGAGCTTTGTCTATTGTGTTCGGCTCGGCCGGATTTACTATATCCAGAGTGACGATTACCGTCTCGTGCCGTGGGGTGCCCACGCGATCCGTAGATCGATCTTGTTTGCCTTGCCTTGTCCTCCAATATATCTCGCAGGTCTGGCGCATTTTCCCATGCCTTGGTATTTTTTGAGCGGCGCCGAGGTGCGTCTTGAGTGGAGGGCCAGGAGGCCTCTCTGTCGCGGCCACGGGGTGGCCGGTCGGCCGCATCATGCGCTGGTGATGTAGGTTTAGGTGCTTCCTCCTCTAATCGGGGTAGCAACCTGCGCTTTGGGTAGCTCTTGGAGGGGCGTTCGAGTTCATACTCTTCGGCCGCAAGGACTTCAGTCCATCTGTCGGCTAGCAAATCTTGATCAGCTCTAAGCTGTTGCTGTTTTTTCTTGAGGCTGCTCGCCATGGCCATAAGCCTGTGTTTGAAACGCTCTTGTTCGATGGGATCCTCCGGCACGACAAATTCGTCGTCGTCGAGGCTTGCCTCGTCTTCGGAGGGAGGCATATAATTATCATCCTCAACCTCTCTGTCTGCCGCTCTCTCATGAGGGCTGACTTCTCCATCCTCCTGTGCTAAATCTTGCTGGAGGTGGTTGTCTTCGGCACTGTCCGGGGTGTTATTATCTCCCGTGCCGGAATCACCGTTTTTTGCTTTGGCGGGATTTAGAGCGGCGCCACTGATGTCGGCGCTTAGGATGCTTCTTGGAGGGGTCATCCTCCGCTGTTCCATCGCCATTGCCTTCTTTTGGGGTGTCCACCATGTATATATCATACGAGAAGGTGGCTTTCCAGTGCCCTATAGGCGCTGGTTCTTGATCGTCTCCTGCATCGGCGTCCATACCGTCGATGTCTTTGGAGTCGAAGTCGAGCATGTCGGTTAAATCATCGATAGTGGCTACGAAGTGGGTGGTGGGTGGGCTTTGAATTTCTTCATCATCCGCATCCCAAGCTTGCTGACCATAGTCCGGCTAGGGCTCTCCTGATAAAGATAGAGACTTTAGTGAATTCAGAATATCACCCAAGGGCGAGTGCTGAAAGATGTCCGCGGCGGTGAACTCCATGATCGGCGCCCAATCGGGTTCGATCGGTAGGGGCACGGAGGGCTTGGAGTCTGGAGAGGAGTCCGGCTCCTTGGAGTCACGGGCTTCGCAAGGAATAGGGCTGGTGTTCGGCTCGATCGCCGTAGAGATTGCAGCCCCTGAGGCGGTGTCCAGCCACCCATCCTCGATTGGCACAGTTGGCTCCGAATTAAGGGTCGGGGCTGATGCGGGTGCGGCCTCCAGGGCACTGTTCGGCGGCAGAGCTAGATCATGCCCATTATGACAGTGCGGCACGCTCGGCTGCGGCTCGAATCCGTCGAAGATCAAGTCTCCACGGAGGTCGGCCGTGTAGCTCAAACTTCCAAATCTGACCTGATGGCCAGGGGCGTAGCTTTCGATCTGCTCTAGATGGCCAAGCGAATTGGCCAGCAGTGCAAAACCGCCAAATACGAAGATCTGTCCGGGGAGAAAGGTCTCACCCTGGATCGCATCGCTGTTAATGATCGGAGAAGCCATCAGGCCTAAAAGTGACGACACAGAGGAACTCTCAATGAAAGCACCAATGTCGGTGTCAAAACTGGCGGATCTCGGGTAGGGGGTCCCGAACTGTACGTCTAGGCGGATGGTAACAGGAGACGTGGGACACGATGTTTTTACCCAGGTTCGGGCCCTCTCGATGGAGGTAAAAACCTACGTCCTGCTTGATTTATATTGATGATATCAAGGAGGCTAAACCCTAGAAGCTAGCCTATGGTATGATTGTTGTTCGTCCTACAGACTAAAACCCTCCGGTTTATATAGACACCGGAGAGGGCTAGGGTTACACAGAGTCGGTAACAATGGTAGGAGATCTACATATCCGTATCTCCAAGCTTGCTTTCCATGCTAAGAAAAGTCCCTTCCGGACACGGGACGAAGTCTTCAATCTTGTATCTTCATAGTCCAGGAGTCCGGCCGAAGGTATAGTCCGGCTATCCGGACACCCCCTAATCCAGGACTCCCTCAATAAGGCTAAGAGATGATCCATTGTACACATGTTTTTTTGTCATCTCTAAATTACATGCCAGACTTATGATAAGAATATCTTATCAACCATTGTACATGCCCTTTATAGCCCAGAATTTTACTGGTACTACTTGCTATAAATGCGGGCAGCTGGCCTTTGAGGGGGTAGCGCGCGGGGGAAGGTGGTGAGGTGGGGGAGGCGTTCTTGTGGGCCAGGGCGGTAAGAAGCAGGCTTGGAAGCGGTGCGGACTCCCGCATGGCCCACCTCACATTATCACCACATATTTCTTGGAGTCCGTGCACGGCGGGCGGGGCAATCTCTTCTCCCTCCCCCATATCTCTCCTCTCAGCCGACGCCTGCCGAGCGATTAGATTTCGGCTATCGACGGTTTATTCAATTGTAGTCCCACATGTCAGTGAAAATGCAAGACAACGCGTGTCCCCTCTGGTGAGCGGCGTGCGAGCCGGACTGTCGGGGGTGCGACATGAACACGGCCCATACGAGTTGTAAGTGTGTCGCCTTTTCCTTTTGAACTTGCAAAGCATAAGATTTTCGTGCGATCGATTGATAGAAATCCAGAACAAAATGATGAGGATGGTGCTTTCCCATGCGTTAGGTGGGCTACTTTGAGTGATATGACATGCTACAGTGTCATCCACTTGCTCCATTTTTATGCAAGCAAGAGTCTACACTCTTACATGGGAGGAGTGCGAAACACGGCGGATCTGATTTTGATCGAGTGATAACTGTTCCCTGCGAAATAATGGAGCAATGTTAGAGATTATAGCATGATAGTTAGGGCATCTCCAGCGTTGGCCCTCAAATTTACACCGGCATCTGTCCGAGGACACTGATGGATGCCATCCAATGCTGCCTACATACCTTTCTACAACTATATGAACTAACCGAACAAAATTCATGCCAACAAAGCAAAATTCAAATTGACCGAATGAAATTCATTACATTTCGAGAACTTTTCCTATAAACTAGATGAAATTCATTACATATTTCGCACAAACCTTACTAAAACCTACTGTAAACCTAATCTAAACGATCGCCGGGCCCCGACCACCATGTCCAGCCATGAACCCGAGAAAGCCGACCATTGCCTTTGCCTCCTCCTTATCCGCCTCGATAACCTCCTCCTCCGGAGCACAAGGTTATGAAGATTTCCGCCTCCACATCACCGTCAAGCGGCTAATCGGCCACCGATTTTTATCCCACCAAGCTTGGCGTCGACTGAGTGGAGGAGCAGTGGCCTTCCTGGGACCAAAGCGGTGTCGACCTACCATGTACTACTCTTCCTTACTGCCGGCTGCGCCCGCGCACGCGCGCCGGCTTCGTGGTCGTGGCAGCGGAGGGCGGCCGGGGGGAGCCGGCGATCTCCTTCGTCTGCTCCTGTGAGAGTACGTCCAAGAGAGCTTTGGAGCGCGCCCGGAGCAGAGCCACCGATGTCCTTCGTCTGCTCCTGCGACAGTACGTCCAAGAGAGCTTTGGAGTGCCCGGAGGCCATGGTCGGAGTGGTGCCAACAGAAGGAAGGGACCGGAGGAGAATGAGTGTGGGTCTTTGGCTATGGCTGGGAGCTGGGGCTCAAGTTAATATAGCGGGCGAATGGCAATGAGCCGCGACAGACGGATGGATGGCTAGCACCGGAGTAGGTTCGTCGGCAGCCGTGGTGTCATTAACGCGGAGCAGTCGCTTGCACCGAGATGCCGCGTGGGTGGCGCTCTCTCGGTCGTCGCGCTGCTGCAATGCCGACGCCAGTGAGAGGTCGCGTCAGGTGTGAATGCGGACGCTGCTTCAGTGACTTAACCGCAAATGCGTTGTCTCACTGACATGTGGGCCCAACAGGCATCAGGCCTGCATGTCAGTGACACACCAACTGCACCTGCATTTAAGGCCGGTGAATGCGGCATTGACGTTCTGGAGAGACGGTGATCGTTTCAGGCGGGAAGCGCGCGCTAGCGATGGAAGGGGTTTTGGTAGGCCAGGGCGGTCAGACGCTGGCGTGGTGGTAAAATGTGAACTCATGGATGACAAGCCTTTGAAGCATATGCGACACGTATTGACAACCAAGCGTCCATGCAACCGCTCTTGCCGCCAGCTAGCATTCGACGACCACCATTAGACACCACACAACCATACATAACTTACGAATAATGGACGAATCGATCACACACACACTCGTGTGTAGTGGCACTATGATCAGTTGCTCACGATAGTACATACTCCGCACCATAGTACCCTCTCTAGCTAGGTTGTTTTATAGATTGTCATTGTGATGAACGATATACATGAGCAAGGCGTCGAGTCACGAGTATGACCGTTGGTGTTGAGCCAGGTGAATACATGCTCGGTGTTCGCGGAGGCCTCCAGCAAACGTCTAAACAGTAATGCCACATACGCATAATTTTGGTTTTTATTTCTTTCTCCACTAATAGGTAGGCCCGCATAGATAGATGGATAAAGAACATGAGCTGATGAGGCGCATGCGGACTGTTTGACTGGTCAACCAGATAAATACGGAGCTATACGCTGAGCCAGTGATCATATAATCACCATATCTCGTATACAATGATCAAAGTGAGATATCAAGACAAGTTCAATGACCGCCAATGCATTTTACTCGGTTATAAATGACCAGGATTGAAGGGGAATCCAAATTTCCTTCGTCTTCTGTCCTTGAGCTCTTGACAAACCAATGCACTTTACGGTTGTCCGGCCACTCCACCCCAGAGCTGTCACCAAGCATCATTCATGCCACCGCGCCACACACTAACCGGTAAAGAAGCGATGGCATCCTGCCGCGCCGAGTTCCTCGCCACCCACGACCACACACAGAATGGTAGGCAAGCGGTGGCATCCCGCCGGACCGAGTTTATCACCGCTCGTGACCTCACACCTATGTGGGCAGAATTTGAAGCTGCCAAGGCCGAATGGGCGGTAGAGCAAGAGGCGGCCAAAGCCGCACAGAGGGAGTGGAAAAGTCAGAAAGCACTCAACAAAAGAGAGGCCACCGCCACAAGAAAGAAGAGGACGCACGCGCTGCTGCGGAGAGGTCGGCGGAGATCCAAGCACGGTGGGGTGTCGCCAACAAAGCCGAGAAGGAGAACGACGACGTCTGGCCAGCATGTGAGAAATAGTAGTACTAGTAGTTAGTGTGTGTGCCTGTGTCGCCCGTACATTTGTTTAATTAATTATGAGCATGTAACAGTACTACTAGTTACTACTGTAGTTTAGAGCAAATCACCAGTACATTAGCCTAGACTCAATGAAAAAATTCCTATCCTATGCATCAAATGGCATCTCTTTTTCTATAGAAATTGAGATGCATGTCATCTCACTTCCTATATTTTCATATTCCTATAAAATTCCTATCCTATGAACCAAAGGAGGCCTCTGCTAGAGTAACTACTGTAGCTAGCAGTACTGCTGGTACAGTAGTTTTCTTCAAGAAGCGAAATTCAACGAAGTCATGATGGTTCTTTCGTCCGAGCAACTTCAAAGTGGGTAAGGTTGGGCCCGTGATTTGACGGCTCATTAGTAATTACTGCGGCGCGACGACCGGGGTGACTCTCCCTTGGAGTTCTGCATGCATGGCAAGTGGACCAGGATGGTCGACGTCCCACATGTCGGCGAGCGGAAGTATTATTTCTGATATCGAGGAGCAAGGAAACCGCGTTGTATAGTATCACTGGTGATTTATATTTATTTTTTATTTCTAATGACTGCTAGCGTTTCAACTCTTACGACGAAGGAGTGCCAAACACACGGCACGTGCTGGATGACGCACACGTCAGCGAAAGGAGTGGGACATGAACAGCGTGGTAGAGCGTCTCCACTTCTGGGTCAGAGACCACACGCAATAGTACTACTGTACTAGTGGTATGAACGATACAAAGTGCGACCCGGAGAGAAAGACACGTCTAGTTGGAAGGTCTCGGGGCATACACGTAAACAAATATAAAACCTAATATGTGCCTCCAATTAATATAGTAGTAGTAGTTGAGTACTTAGTCACGTACTCCATAACATCACCGGGCATTGCACGTACAACACTTAGTGGTAGTAAGAGACAAATGCCTATATGCCACGCATGTTCATACTATTGTGCCTTTCTACTTCACTTACTGCGCTACATTACACGGATTCTCATGTCCACTCCTGGGTACATGTCTGTCTCGTAGTTCCAGTCCCACGTGTCCTTGATATAGATGGAACGATCCTTGCATGACACGTGCACCTTGATGCTAGATGTGTCGCGTGTTGGCAAAAGGATGAACAAAGCTCACGTAAAAAATAGAGTGGAAGAAATAGATTCCCGACGACCAAGAAGGAGCAAGGAACCTCAGGGTGGAGCGCCTGCACTCATAATATTTTATATTATTCAGTGATATAAAATCAACCAATCATCTCCACAGTGGACTGGAAGAGTACGAAACACGGTAGCCCAGTGTAGTTACATCATACTAGTACATGGCTAACCCATGCTATCACCATATTTCTTGGCTTCCATGCAACACCTATCTCTAGTAATCCAGCAGCCCGTATCGCTTCTCCCTCCTCGTCTCTCTCAAAGTGTGGCGGGGTGGCATTTTTGCCGTCTACTGAGGTCAGTTAACTCATCACATGTTAGCGACAAGCCAAGAGCATTCTAAAAAATTCCTTTCACATTCCGTTTTCAAAAATAAAAAAAATCCTTTCATGAACGAATTTGACTGTATGCTTTGAGCAACTTGCATGTCCTATACTGCTCCTATTTGGATACTCTAACTTAGCTAGAGGTTAGACTAACTCATGACTAACCCTGAACTAACTGTAGCCAAAAAGGTGTTTGGGTGACAGAGTTAGATTGACAATAAATGCACTTGATGGAGAGAGAGAAGTGATTTTTCAGTGGTCCCAATGAGAACTATCTCCGGTTAGCACCTCTTGGGTGGGATATTTTTTGGTGGGTTCGGTGCAACTTGCTCCAATTTAAACCCTCATACTTGGATACTTTAGGGCTATTTGAGCCCCAGCTAGCTCAAACTAACTCTAACCCATGGATCCAAACAGGGCCTATGGCCAGCCTCGACGCGGAGCAGTCGGTGCACCGGGAAGCGACGCTCTCTCGGCCGTCGCGCCGCTTCAAAGCCGGCGTCAGTGAGAGGTTGCCTCCGCTCTGGCCGGGCATTAATGCGGCACTGACGCTCCAGGGCGACGCTGACCATTTCAGGCGGGAAGCGCGTGCTGGCAAGGGAGTATAGGTTTTGAACTGTTTCATGTGTAGTACTGGTAGTTTGCAAAACTACTCAATTATTGCACTCGGTTTCCTAAGAAATTGTGGTAAAAAACGTTACTCCACAGCCCGCTTCCCTTCTCCTTCCTCTTCCACTGCCCACGCACGTCCGCGGGAAGCGACCGGTCAACCCTTATATAGGACTGCTAGCACAAAAAGATGCATGCATGACCACTAAAATTTCCAGATTAAAGAGGCGCTCCGGCGGGAGTATGGCGTATGTTGTTACCTTCGGCCAGGCCATGGCTACCGGGCGACGGCGACCAGAGAAGAGGCGGCGGGAGGGGAATGAATGCAGCTACTGTTTGGGTTCGCCGTCCGGCTTAAATAAATGTGCAACATCACGTGTACCCGCGGGTGCACAACTTGTAACATACGTGTCTGCTTAAGTGGGCGTCACGTAACTGGTGTGTGTGTGTGTGTGTGTGTGTGATTCTGAGGGACAGAGTGCGTGTGTGCGACTCTACCCTTCAGACATGTACTCAACCTTTTGCATCGGGATATAAGTATAATGGTATTTACTTTAGCTAGTGATTTACGTGGCCATGTTAACGTGGTTGTGTAAAAAAATGTCACTTCCTGCTCGTGATTTGCGTTATATAATTACAAGCAAGATGCTTGTGCATTGCACGGAACATCAATATGCATTTTATACAAAACACATGTTGTGATTTACCCATGCAGGAGTAATCCCATGTGTAAAAACTAATGATATTTCGAGAATTTTAGTGGAAAACTGGTATCTCGAGAATGTCATCGAAACAATGAAAGATGAGAGATATGGTGAGGAGGAGTGGAGTGTGGTGGTGACTAGTGGTCGGAATGGGCGGAGGCATGGGGATGGACGGTGCCGGCAGGCGGCAGCGGCCACCATGCTAGATTGTTCCGGAGACTTTCTTTTTTAATTGCTCAGCAATGAGGTGTGGGAGATAAGGATGTGGAGAGAGGTGCAGCTATCTTTTGTAAAATTATCATAGTTTGCTTTCTATCCGTCAGATATAGATCAGACGGTCTATATTACAAGATGGTAGGCACACCATCATCGCCAACTCGGTTTTTTATAAGGTATAGATGATAAGTTTGCTAACTACTAAAGTAAAGTGGAATTTGTCCATGTTATACAAGTAAATTAAGATGATTGTTTATCATACGGGTAAGGGTGGATGAAGGGTGGTAGGAACAAATGCTCCGCCTAGAGCATGTTTGTGTGAGATGGAGTCTGTGTGTGTGTGAAAGAGAGAGAGAGAGA
>NC_041380.1:336332533-336364063 GCF_002162155.2 Triticum dicoccoides | reverse complement strand
TTTATGGCTTCATCATAGAGAGGTGATGTGTATGGCAGAGGCCACCAACGATAGGGTACGAGAGAGAAAATGCCCGTAGAGAGGGAAGAGAAGGTGTGTCCGCGTGAGAGTAGTCGACATCGAGAGAACGTGTTTGTTCGAGAGACACCGAGGAAGACTACTATATATCGATGGTGCATGTAGGCAGGAATTAAACGAAGGGATGGTCTGATTGGTTTCGGGGATATAGGGGAAGAGTGAGAGGGGGTAGCTACAAGGAGATTGTTAAGTGTGAGTGTGTGTTTTACCAATCCAGGCGGAAGTTATGTGCACACAAGAAGAGAACGATTCGATGTGGCGTTAGGGTTGAGGGTAATTAACTATGTATGGAGATATAGAGACCTTCAACGTGCATGTGTGTGAGGTATACATGTATACATGGGATATGTGTGTGTGCGCGCGCGCATGATCGAGATAAAAGAAAGAAGACATAAGTCATAAGCTAAGATCAACGACATGGGAGAGACGGATCGGTATGACAGTATGCATGCATGCGAGAATGCAGGGAAGAAGGCCTGGCAATTGAGCATGTGTTTTTGTCTTTAAGAGATAGTGGCGTGGGCTGGAGCATGCAGCTATGGCGAGCAGAGGGAGTGAGGCACAACGATTGTGCAAAAGAAATCAACCTATAAATGAAAGAAGGTTGATGGAGAAATAGATAAATAGAAAGATAAAGATGCTAGCTAGTGTGCGTTAGAGATAGGAGTCGAGTGGATAAGAAGGCTGAGTTATGGGTGTGGGTGTGAGAGAGATGAAGAAAGGGTGCATGTGACTCACATACAAACAAATATCGGAGAGAAATGAGATCCCGAGAGACGGAGTTTTGTGTCTGCGAGAGAGTAAGATATTTCAAAACGAGAGTGATAACTAGAGAAACATATGAGGGAACGCAAGATATCTCTAGGGAGAGAGAGTGTCTGTGAGCGACATACAAGAGAACAGTGGAGAAATATGAGACCCTGGGAGACAGAGTTTGTGTTTGTGTGTGAGAAAGAGATATTTAAGAGGAAGAGTCGTAGGTTCTCATACCTAAGGAGTGAAAGACATCTCTGTATGAGGGGTGTGCGAGTGGCAAACAGGGGAATAGTAGAGAGAAATGAGACCCCGGAAGACAAAGTTTTGTGTTTGTGTGAGAGAAAGAGAATCCACATGGAGAATCATAGTTAGAGACACATAGCAGGGAGCGAGATATACTTAAAGAGAGATAGAGTGATGAAGGTCGAGGGAGAGAGTACCATCAGTGTGTTACGAAGATAAAAGATCATTGTCGACATACAGGTAGCACGAGAGATACCCGAGAAACGATGAACGCGTATATGTCTAGAGAGATAGTCATATATAAGCATGAGTGATAGTTATATGAGACGAATATCTGGATTAAATGGGATTCAAATATTTAAACTGGAGATTACAACATCGATAATATCATAACGCAAATTGGTGTATCAAACATGCATATTCATTTGAATTTGGGGACACGTGTAATGTTATATAGTTTATCAATATTGGTGATCCATAAATTCTTTAATTAGAAACAATGCATGGTTTATCTCTATTCCTAATGGAGCAGTTGGTAGCCTGGTATGGTTTATTTTCGTCCGATTATTTTTTGTCCCACCTTCCACCATTCCTTTGTACTGGTTTTATCTCCTGCCCGTACTGGTTTTTCTCTTCTCCAATCAAATTACTCACCTCTTTCCTTTTTTAGTACCGATGATTCCCCCATCTGCGCCCCTAATTAAAGGGTCACAGACCAGTAGGGCCAAAGCATGCCTGCATTGGCCATCAATTACCACAAAAGATTCCTAACTAATCGATCATATCTTGATTCTCACGTCATTTAATGATTGGAATTGATCCCGCATGCACTCTTTCCTTTGCACGCGCGTGCATCACGCCAGCATGGAAGTTGTTCCTTCCAATTCGCTGCACAAGTTGGATGTGGGTGAAGAGTGCTCGGGCATAGGCCACGGAGAGGTTGCGTCGCTGCCGCTCGTTTCCTACCCACACCTTACCTGTGGGCTGTGCTCGGTCCTTCTTTCTCCATGGCGAACTACACCGGCGGCAGCGGGGATGACCAGGCGCGGTGGTTCCCGCGCTCGTCATGCTCCACAAGCTGAACCTACCAGTGTAGATGGTGGCCCGGGTTGGGGCCGACAAGGAGGCGGCCACACTACGTGAGACGGTCAACTGCATCTTCAACCTCCAGATGGTCACCCCGACGACGCTGGTGCCCCGCGAGCGGTATCCCACATGTACCTCGCCGCGACGCAACCCTTGCTCTGTCTTCCATCAATCACTTTGAGGTGTACATGATGACGTGGAGGCACACAACCACCGCCGTATACGACGGACACACAACTCGGTAATGGTGGTTCCAGGACCAACACCTCCCGCAACTGCTCCTCCTCTTGGTTGTTGTGGTGCGCTGGTAGCTTCTTCATCTTCTGTATGTATGATCTGATCATACTGAACATGTATCTGTTGGATCACTAGAAGTCCCCGTTCCCTCCTGACTTCCAGTTACATCTACACTACTCCAAGATCCAGAGGCGCGCCATTGTCGCGGTAGATGGCAGCAGCAAGGGCGACAAGGCGGAGGAGGGAGGTAGAGCGTTCAGCCCATCCAGGTTACGACCACCAAATCGGCGTTGATATCATTCGTGCTGGTGCTGCCACACTTCGCGGAGGTGCTGGCCAGCCGACACATACGTCAGTGCATCATCTATCTCAGACTCTCAGTCACAGCTGTGATAATTAGAGTATATATATATGCATCTCCAGTTACAGGCCCATTTTTTTGTACATTCATTTATAGCCCCAGATTTTTTGGACATTCATTTATAGTCTCATTTTCCTTGGATGTGCAGATCTGGGAATTTAAACAATTCACCAACATAAGCCACTTCATGTATAACAGAATAGTTGAGGAGTAAAGTAGTGTCATATTCCGTATTACCATTCAGATTTCAGAGAACACAACAGTAATTTTTGATATTTTGCTCCGCAGGTGGAATTTATCACGGGAACCTACCTATATCCAAGCACTTCTCTGAGGCATTGTACACCTTCCGTCTCGGCCAAAACGATCACACCATAGGCTACTCGGCCAATATGACCACCGAACAGATTGAAGCCTATGACAACGATCTCGTGGAGCAATGCAGGTACAGTTAAAACTAACTTGCTCATAGTCTCGCTCATAGCCGTGAAAAAGCAAGTGCCGATTCTTTAAAACAACATCAAGTTGCACAATAACGTCAAGTTCTGATTCATGCTTGCTTCGAATTCTTGGTTCACGAAAAGAATTTGTAACTTTATCCTGTAGATTGGTTCATGCTCCATATTTTGATAAAATTGACAAATGTCAGATTTGATTCGTTAGATTCGGTTCATGAATGCAAGCACATCCAATCATCATCATCTTAATTTGGGCTCTAGCGCTCTGCTCTTTTTGTGAGGAATGTGGTCAGCATTGCTGCACAACACATCGATGGTGGTAGAAACAACACCCAAAAGGAGCGACGTCACAAAGATGGAGGACGCGAGCTGAGCTGACCCATTGCCAATTTGCCATGGAAGGTATTTTCGTTTCCTTTTGCCCCATGTTTTATATTTGACTGTTTGAACAATATTGTTATCAAGACTAAAGTCTTATGGTCTACGTGGATAATTTCCATTCATACTCCAAAGTAGATTCCCTAAATATTTTTCTAAATGTGGGTTCAGTTCTCCTTGACATTCATGATGGAAGTGATTTGTTTCTGACTCTGGCACAAAAACTACATGGAATTCCAGCCGTGCATGAAGCACATGAAGGGAAGTAGTAAGATATTAAGGTAGTGGTGTGTGGTTCTGCTGACTTTGTTAAGGCTGACATAATGGAAGATGAACTTGGGAGTTATTTTCAGTGTGAGCTGTGCGGTGGCTCAAAGTTGCAGTTTGTACATTACGTGACCAATGTCTTTATATAATTTCTTGCTCCTGCTCCACCTGTAGCAACATGAGCCACATTGAAGCATGTGGCCAAGAAGGTTCTTATCAAGACCGCAGCTTGCCCTGAGCAGGCCACGAAGAACGTCACTGACTCTGATAAGCATAGGAAGCCGTTAGAGGATGTTGTCGGTGGCTCTACCCTCGAAAATCTGCAAGAAGAAGGTCATCAACTAGCTGACCTCTGTGCTCAACCATTGGCCCAAGGTGAGAAATCCGATTCATCAAAAATCTATCTCCTTTAGTTACTGCTCGCGGGTTGTGTATCACCTCAGCTGATTTCAGTGCCTTGAGCTTTGCTTGCGTTTGTGAATGGCATCACATGAGCGGGATGAGATCAAGAAGTTCAACAGCAAAATGAGCTCACCATTGTCGAGTGTTTACTACATCTAGGTCATCTACAAGTACTAGAAGGAATCATATGTAACTACAACCATCCTCTTCATCATGTCTTTTATTTTGCAGGTATCATGTTTTTTATGTTTACGGGTAGCATTTATGTTAAAGGCAATTCTTTAATCCTTTTCTGAGCTGAAATACAAGAATGTAATCACTTAATTAGTGTATGATGGAGTGTTTGCTGATACAAAGCAATATTTATGTGAAGCCTCACTAATGTAAACTAAAGACAAACTATTTGGTAGGCCATTTCATTTTTAATAGGCAAGTATTTTTCAAGTCGCGATGCTTAGTTTATGGCTGACCAAGCAGTGAATACATAATAGCATTGAGTAGTAGGGTGAGGTGGTGGATGCTATCGCAGTCGCAGGGGGTGCAAGCATGTCTCAGTGCGTCTGGATGGTGACATGCACGGTGGATCATTGGCTACGATGGCTGATAATGCAGGGGCAGTTGTTGTTCAATTTGACAGGAAGAAACAATAGTGGTTGGGTTGAAATCATAATGAGAGGGTGATGCTGAGTTAAACAAAAATTGGGGAGAATCTTTATATGGGAGTCCCATATTCCTCTTGTATCCCGCAACCCTACTCACGACACGCTCGACATCCATGTTAGTCCCCTCTGATGGCTACAAGGAGCGAGAGAGGGTGGGAGAAAGGGTGAGTGGAGGAAGGGAGAGATGGAGATATATAGAGAAAGGAAGAGTGAGAGGGAGAGAGAAGGAAGGTTTACATTACGATTGTTGTCGAGTCACTCAAATATATATGCATTGTAGCCCGTAGCAACGCACGGGCGTTCTACTAGTACGCAATTAATGTCTAAACGGTATTACACTATATGTTGCGTGTGTGAAACACATTATACATGTTTGAGAAGTAAAAAAAACCCGCATGAAACACACATTAGTTGAAGACAGTTAGCGAGGAATGCATACATTGGATTTCAACATAAAGTGGTTTCAAATATTTGAAAATCCAAATTGATGGATACAACCTTATGAATCTGAGATCATGCCATTTGTAAACCATATTTATGTATAAAGGGTGTTGTGCTTTTGAAAGTATATATAAAAAATAATGTAGATAGAATTTTATTCCAATCGAAAATGGATCCTGCCTGAAAAAAATAGAATACAAACGGGATTCGAATTGAGTTGGCACAGTAAACATGCACTCTATAAAATTTGAACGAAGCGGGGAAAGTCGCAGTAACCGCCCGAAACCAAACTCTGCGAGATGGAAATTACTACTGCCTATCCCTGCCACGCAAAGCCTATCTGCTCGATTTCTATAGGTTTCGATAGGGGTAGGTTTGTAATTTCACTCAAACGTGACATAACCGCCTCTCACCCGGATTCATACACGGTGGGCGTCAAAACACATTGTGTCCTCGGCCGAAATCGACTCCCTCCCCGATTCATACATGGTGGGCGCCAAAAACAAACTCTCGTCGGCAAATATTCGGTGTATGCGAGATTACCGTCCTATCCCCAACCGACTAATATTGCTGTGATGTAGGAAATTTGAAACGGGGGCTAAGTTTGTAATTTTTCTCGCATTTGAGACAAGCGCGCCCTGAAGACATGGTTCCCCCCTTCCTCTCCACCTCCACTTCCCCATTCGTACTCCGTGGGCGCCAAAACACCCTCTCCACCCCAGCCTCCTTCGTCTGCCACCCCATCCACCGCCGTCCTCCTCCACCATGCCGGAGCTGATACCCCGACACTACCATCCATTACAAGAGATCGACCTCTCTCATCCACGGCTTCGGACTGGGATCCTTGCATCCCGTCCTCTCGCTTCATCCCCGTTGTCGTCCACCTTGCCGGCGCCGCTCCTACGACTGTCTCATCCACCGCGCCCCGCCGCCACCATCTACCCTCCTAGATCTGCTTCCACTCCGTCGACAGCCATCGCTACCGCAACAGCGTCAAATTCTCAGCAGATGCATACACGGCGCCGCACTAGAGGTGGTACTCTTTCGTATCTACTCAACTTATTTATTGCAGCAAGAAAATAGATCACCAATGCTTTACTATAATTTCTTGTCCATCAGTTACTTGCTAGTTGAAAGCAAACATTGGTTGCGAAGTTGCCTTTGTCCGGTTTGCACCTTTAGATCTGCCATGGCACGCTCAACACTATACTCCCAATGCTTATGGTTTTCCCCTTTTATATTCCACACTAGTTAAATCATAGTAGACTAAATTTCAAAATTGGGTCAGTCAATTTTTCAGAGCTCGCCGGAGTTCGCCAGTGCGAACGAAGGGGCTCGGGTGGGGACTTTGGTTGTGGGGGTGGTGGTGGGGCCTCGCCGAACGAAGAAAACTCGACACGGGTGGGGGCGGGGGTGGGGGTGGGGGTGGCGGAGGAACACAGGTGGTGGGGGCCGGTGGTCCGGCCGGCGGCCCGTGCGGTGTTATGTATGGGAAGAACCAGAGACGAGGAAGAAGAAGGGTTAGGAGACATGGGATCTTCATCCAACCGCCTGAAATGGTCGACTGACCCAAATGACAAAAGTCACGTGACTTGCATGTAGACATGCCTTTATATTCAGTACCATCATCATACCTGCTTAGCACTGCTCCTGAATCCATCAAGCTAAACAACGTGCCACTCATAATTCCAAACTTATTCCTCAAGTACGAATCTGATATGATGCTGATATTACTAAAACAGATAACATTTAATTGGTCAGCTAATGTTCCTACTTTACTTTCGAAAAAGCACGTGCACCACATATAGAGAGACAGCAGGGAGTTGCTTTCTTAATGCGCTCTGGTTCATCATGTGTGGGGGACTGCGCAACGAACATTTTATTATCCAAAATCTGCTTGCTCTTCTTTAGCATGTTCCTCTTCCGTTCTTCTTTAATAAGTACTCTCTCCATTCCTAAATACAGGTCTTTGTATATATTCCACCATGGACTACATATGGAGCAAGATGAATGAATCTACACTCTAAAATGTATCTGAATACATCTGTATGTGATCCATAGTGGAAATCTCTACCAAGACTTATATTTTGGAACGGAGGGAGTATGATAGTAGTACAGTATGTTCCTTGTAGTGAAGATGAGCAGGGACATTTGCAATGTAGAGGTATATATGGTCGGTTGGTATGGACACTTTGAACTCTTCGGGCCTCTTTGATTCATAGGATTTTGTAAACATGGGAATATGATTTGTAGTGGCCTGCCCACTTGAATCCTATAAGAATAACAAGGAAATGCGGGGAGTTGTGTCGCCTTTGAGAGTTACACTGATATTAACAGTACCGCACCTTCAGTTGAAGAGAGCTGGTATCTGAAGCCTTTCTAGCCGTACCGGCAATACTAGCACATATATTCCAACAAGTTCCACTTTGCTGATTTTACTCTGATGCTTACGGTTTTCCCGTTATATCTACACTATGATCTGTGTGGCTGCATTGTGTCACACTAGCAGCAGTCCACTCTTGAAGCTAAACACCGCAATGACTTACAAAATTGGCACCAAGGCATTGAGTGCCATTCTGGATGCAATGAAACTCATACGCTCTCCACCTGTTGATTCTTGTTCAGAATATGATCCTAATGACTATTCTAACCTCGAGGAGTCAAAGGCACATGGCATGTCCTGTTCACCCATCAAGGTGCCTGTTCTAATTTGGCAAGGTTTTATTGATTTCGCGTATCTTGCATATGTTGTATTGCATTTCTTCTACTTTGTTGCACCGCCATCTTCTTAGTTTACTCATCATATATGTCGAGATGCCATGCCCATCCATTATCAATACATTTTCCATCTGTCATCATACCATGTTTTTTCACTCAAATGTTGTTCTTGTGCATCAGACATCAAAAAGGAAGAAGGTGATTACCGAACCTGAAGGAGCACCAGCAAATTCCTTGAAAAACATGGTTGTGCCGGAGAAATCAGACAGCACCCCACTTATATTGGTTGTACAACCAGTGACACAAAACGTAGGACCGACTCCAGCAGACTGTACACATACTTCACTGGCCACATCACTAGTCGCACCACACAGGACCTGCACTCCAGCAAAAGGTATGCCGATTTCAGTTGCCATAGCACCAGCCATACCACAGAAAAATCCTACTCCAGCAAAAAGTACAGCAAGTCCATCGGCCGAAGACCTATCCCAACTGCAGAGACGGCCAATTCCTGCAGATTGGAACCCCACTCCAGTTATTCCCAGTTTAAAAGGCAATGCTTTCAATGTTGTTAGGGACTACGTGCATATATTCCCATCGTGGGAAGATTATAGTGAAGACAAGCACCATTTTCACATCTTCATGTCCCACTTACGTGTAAGTGCTATTATTCATGGTGATTATTTTCCTGTTTTCTGCTGATTGAACACATCAATGATTTACATTACATTGTTGTAAGTAGGCGAGGGTCAATCTGGATAGTCATGACGAGCAAAGCTTGCTTGCGCTTTTCAAGGAAGCATTGCAGCAGTATTGGTGTTACCTGAGGAAATCACACTTTGATGGCAAGTCTATAAATGAATTTCTGGTGAAGTCTCCTATGCTAAATTTAGAAGACATTGAATGGAAAAACCTTGTTATGCACTGGTCTCGTTCCGAGGATGAGGCATTGTCTTGATCTCGCATGACAATTTGAACTTCTACTTTTCCGCATGTGCCTTACGGATCTTTTTTGCAGGAAATCTGCTCGAAAAAGAATTCCAGTTTGAAAAGAACGACAGGATATCGCAAATATGTTGCCCGCTGCTTTGCTCTTGTTAGTACATGTTGTCTTGTATCACTATACTTGCATACATGCATGGTTTATCATGTGACAACAGTATGCATGATAGCTTGCTTAGCAATTGTTCGCTCCAAATTATCTGATCTGTATGAATGGTTACATTAGTGTAGAATATATCTAATGCTAATGAAATTTTTTAGCTCTGCATTATTCTTGTAGGTACTTGTTGTCCTTTATCAGTGTACTTATATTGACAGGTAGTTGTTCATGTACCATCATTCTGCAGCTTATTTTCCTTTGCCCTCCATTTTCTACACATAAGATCTATATTTACTCTTACCATAAGGTTGGATAACACCGATGGTACTGAAGAAGTTTAGCTCTGCATTGCTCTTGGCTGTACCTTTTGCCTGTATCACTGTACTAACATTTATAGCTACTTGGTTATGTAGCATCACTCTTCATCTTATCTTAAATATTCTCCATTTTTTCTTATATTGCCACATCTATATTTACTCTTAACAAAATGTAGAATAAAGGCAATGCTTATGAAGAAGATTCTGTGGTAAACTTCTTGAATCCCCCCCCCCCTCAGCATGGACAAGGGTTTTATAGAGCCTGCCTTCACCAATAATGTAAGTTTGTCCTTCTCAAGCCTTCAAACTTTGTTGTGTATATTTGGTTAGGCATGACTGCAGCAGCTGTTTATTTTTGGTGTTTGCATCAAATTGCATGTTTAAAGTTTATTATGTACTCCAGTTCATAAACAAAAGTTTGTCCTTCTCAATTTAAGTTTTCAGTTGTACAACCAAGTTCCTTCTTCATACCATGTAAATTAAACTATACAGAGCAAGTGATCTTATTTGCCAATCTGAAATGGGATAAATTGATAGCACACTAGCCATTGATACTTATGAGTTCTTGATCTGTAATCCAGTGGTGTCGCGAAGCTGCCAACTCCTTCACAATGTCATTTCCTGCCATCTCTTGACCTGAATAATACCATATTGTGTTAATGTTATTTTAAACTATGTCACTTTATTCATCAGTAAGAAATGTGATGAATTGTGAGCACTGATACTTATATGTGCAAAACATGTCATATGTCTGCTTGTTTGTCTTTCAGAGTGAGGAGGATATAAGTGTCAAATAAGTGCAGTCTCACCAGCTTGCTCAGCTGCTTGCGCTGCAGCTCCCGAGCAGGTCTAACCTTTCTTGAACTCTATTGAAGTGATGTCGGTTTTGTATATTATTTTGTCGGCGTGTTTAGTTGCACTCGTGGCGATCTTTGATGCCCAGTGTATGTAATATGTTGTCTGCTTGTGCTTTATTATCATAGTGGTGAACTTTGATGCCCAGTGGATGTAATATGCCTTAATTTCTTTATTGTATAGTCTAGGTTTTCTCTTATTCACGATGTTGCAGTTATTTTACTGTATATATATATATATATCTTGTCTTCGCAGTAAAATGGCCTAATCGTAAAATTACGGTACATAATCAGGCCGTCATACAAATCACCATGTATGATCCGCATCATGGGCCCCGTCATCTTGGTCCGTTAAGAGGCCTAAATGTAAATTGGCCCACTAGTAGATTCAGGCCTTTAATAGGCCGAGTAAACCGCCGGCCCTATTTTCCCAGGAAAACTCAATGGGCCTTTAGGAGGCTGAAAAATAGGTTGGGCCTGAAACGTGCCGAACAGCTCATGGGCCGGCAGCAGGCCGAAATAGACCCTGGCCCATGAATGTGCCAATCAAATCATGGCTTATAACAGACCAAAATTGTCTCGGTCCTTGTTTGGCCCAATCAGATTACCGACTGCGAGCAGGCTGGATGCAAACCGGGCCGTAGTTAGGCCCAACTATATGACGGGCTTTTAACAGGCCGAAATTAATATAGGGCTGAAATGTTAAACGGGCCCTTAACATGCCGAAACTAATATCAGGCCGAATTACTAAATGGACCTTTAGCAAGTAGGCCCAAAAGCATAGCGTCCAGTTGACGAGCCGAATCTGATATGGGCCATAATTTAGCCCAAAGCCTCTTAAAGGGCCGGACCTGATCTGGGTCGTAATTTGGCCCAGAACGTGGTAGGCTTTTAATGGGCCGAATCTCATATGGGCCATTATTAGGCCCGGAACGTGGCAGGCCATTAATGGACCGGATCAAATATGGGCCGACATTTGGCCCAAAACATGGCAGCCAGTTAATGGGCCGGCCTACTAGGGTCCTCAAAATCTTGTGGGCCTATAGCTGGGTCGGCCCATTAATGTCGGTGAAATCTAGTGGGCCTTTAGCTGGGCCGACCCATTATGGTCCACAAAAATCTTGTGGGCCTTCACCTGGGCCGGCCCATTATGGCACACAAAAATCTTGTGGGACTTTAGCTGGGCCGGCCCATTATGGCCCGCAAAATCTTGTGGGCCTTTAGCTGGGCTGGCCCATTATGGTCCGCAAAATCTTGTGGGCCTTTACTTGGGCCAGCCCATTTAAACTTTATGGGCCACTTTTGGGCCGGTCCACGTGTTAACATATCATAGGCGCATCTCGCCCATTGGATGAGTGACACCTATGCCAACACGGAGCTGACACGTGTTTCCTACAGCCAATGATGATTTTACACGTGGAAAATCCCCATTGGTCCAGGCTGTTAACGGGTTATCGGATCCGAAACCGGACCCGATAGCTTAACGGTGTTCTGTTGCGGTGGATGCCACGTGTTGGTCACCCTTGACGAAAGCACTTCTGTGACACACGATTTATCGTCATGGAAGTGGACACTTCCGTGATGATAATTTTGGTAATGTCATGGAACACTTCTATGACAGCACAGGTATGACTATCTAGATTCTGTCATAAATCTTTCATGGATGTACATGCATGACAGAAAACGTGACCTACTGTGACAAACACGTATCATCATAGAAGTGTATTTTTTTGTAGTGAAGCACTCAGTTTCAAGGTTAGGTACACACTTGGGCTTCTTCCCGAGAGTAGCAACTTGCTTGCCATTCTTCTTGAAGTTCCCCTTCTTTCCTTTGCCCTTTTTCTTGAAACTAGTGGTCTTGTTAACCATCAACACTTGATGCTCCTTCTTGATTTCTACCTCCGCAGCTTTGAGCATTGCGAAGAGCTCGGGAATAGTCTTTTCCATCCCTTGCATATTATAGTTCATCACGAAGCCTTTGTAGCTTGGTGGCAGTGATTGAAGAACTCTGTCAATAACACTATCATCCGGAAGATTAATCCCAGCTGAGTCAAGTGGTTATGGTACCCAGACATTCTGAGTATGTGTTCACTGACAGAACTGTTCTCCTCCATCTTGCAGCTATAGAACTTGTTGGAGACTTCATATCTCTCAACTTGGGCATTTGCTTGAAATATTAACTTCAACTCCTGGAACATCTCATATGGTCCATGATGTTCAAAACGTCTTTGAAGTCCCGATTCTAATCCATAAAGCATGGCACACTGAACTATCGAGTAGTCATTAGATCGAGCTTGCCAGACGTTCATACATCAGCATTTGCTCTTGTAGCAGGCCTTTCACCTCACGGTGCATTAAGGACATGATTCTTCTGTGCAGCAATGAGGATAATCCTCAAGTTACGGACCCAGTCCGTGTAGTTGCTACCACCATCTTTCAACTTAGCTTTCTCTAGGAACACATTAAAATTCAAGGGAACGGTAGCACGGGCCATTGATCTACAACATAGATATGCAAAAACTGTCAGGACTAAGTTCATGATAAATTAAGTTCAATTAACCATATTACTTAAGAACTCCCACTTAGATAGACATCCCTCGAGCCATCTAAATGATCACGTGATCCGTATCAACTAAACCATGTTCGATCATCACGTGAGATGGAGTGGTTTTCAATGGTGAACATCTCTATGTTGATCATATATACTATATGATTCACGTTCGACCTTTCGGTCTCCAGTGTTCCGAAGCCATGTCTGTACATGCTAGGCTCGTCAAGTTTAACCCGAGTATTCCGCGTGTGCAAAACTGTCTTGCACCCGTTGTATGTGAACGTAGAGCTTATCACACCCGATCATCACGTGGTGTCTCGGCACAACGAACTGTCGCAACGGTGCATACTCGGGGAGAACACTTGTACCTTGAAATTTTAGTGGGGGATCACTTATAGTGCTACCGTCGTACTAAGCAAAATAAGATGCATAAAAGATAAACATCACATGCAATCAAAATATGTGACATGATATGGCCATCATCATCTTGTGCCTTTGATCTCCATCTACAAAGCACCATCATGATATCCATGGTCATCATCTTGACACCTTGATCTCCATCGTAGCGTCGTTGTCGTCTCGCCAACTATTGCTTCTACAACTATCGCTAATGCATAGTGATAAAGTAAAGCAATTTACATGGAGATTGCAATTCATACAATAAAGCGGCAACCATAAGGCTCCTACTAGTTGCTGATAACTTTTACAAAACATGATCATCTCATACAATAACGCATACCACATCATGTCTTGACCATATCACATGACAACATGCCCTGCAAAAACAAGTTAGACGTCCTCTACTTTGTTGTTGCAAGTTTTACGTGGCTGCTACGGGCTTCTAGTAAGAACCGGTCTTACCTACGCATCAAAACCACAACGATGTTTCGTCAAGTTTGCTGTTTTAACCTTCAACAAGGACCGACTGAAGTCAAATTCAATTCAACTAAAGTTGGAGAAACAGACACCCGCCAACCACCTTTATGCAAAACAAGTTGCATGTCTGTCGGTAGAACCGGTCTCATGAATGTTGTCATGTAAGGTTGGTCTAGGCCGCTTCATCCAACAATACCGCCGAATCAAAATAAGACGTTGGTGGTAAGCAGTATGACTATGATCGCCCACAACTTTTTGTGTTCTACTCGTGCATATGATCTACACATAGACCTGCCTCGGATGCCACTGTTGGGTAACGTAGCATGCAATTTCAAAAAAATTCCTATGATCACGCAATATCTATCTAGGAGATGCATAGCAACGGGAGGGGGAGAGTGTGTCCACGTACCCTCGTAGACCGAAAGCGGAAGTGTTAGCTTAACGCGGTTGATGTAGTCGAACGTCTTCTCGATTCAACCGATCAAGCACCGAACGTACGGCACCTCCGAGTTCTGCACACGCTCAGCTGGATGACGTCCCTCGAACTCTTGATCCAACAAAGTGTCAAGGGAGAGTTTTGTCACCACGACGGCGTGGTGACGGTGATGGTGAAGTGATCCGCGCAGGGCTTCGCCTAAGCACTACGACAATATGACCGGAGGAGTAAATAGTGGAGGGGGGCACCACACACAGCTAAGAACAATTTATGTCCTTAGAGGTTCCCCACCCCCGTATATAAAGGAGGGAGAGGGAGGATGTCGGCCTAGAGCGCACCAAGTGGGAGGAGTCCCACTTGGACCCCTAGTCCAATTCGGACCCCCCCTTTCCTTTTACCGGAAGGGGGAATGGGGAAGGAGAGGGGGAGGAGAAGGAAAGGGGGGCGCCCCCCCTCCCCTTGTCCAATTCGGACTCCTTCCCTGGGGTGCGCCACCTCTTGTGGGCTGCCTTGCCTCTCCCCTATGGCCCATATGGCCCATATCTTCCCCCGGGGGGTTCCGGTAACCACCCCCGGTACTCCGATATGTACCCGATACATTCCGAAACACTTCCGATGTCCGCATACTATCGTCCAATATATCAATCTTTATCTCTCGACCATTTCGAGACTCGATCCTCATCATGTCCGTGATCTCATCCAGGACTCCAAACAATCTTCGGTCACCAAAACACATAACTCATAATACAAATCGTCATCGAATGTTAAGCATGCGGATCCTGCGGGTTCGAGAACTATGTAGACATGACCGAGACACATCGCCGGTCAATAACCAATAGCAGAACCTGGATGCTCATATTGGTTCCTACATATTCTACGAAGATCTTTATCGGTCAAACCGTAATGACAACATACGTCATTCCCTTTGTCATTGGTATGTTACTTGCCCGAGATTCGATCGTCGGTATCTTCATACCTAGTTCAATCGTTTTACCGGCAAGTCTCTTTACTCGTTCCGTAATGCATCATCTCGTAACCAAGTCATTACTCACATTGCTCGCAAGGCTTATCATGATGTGCATTACCGAGAGGGCCTAGAGATACCTCTCTGATACTCAGAGTGACAAATCCTAATCTCGATCTATGCCAACCCAACAAACACCTTCGGAGATACCTATAGAGCATCTTTACAATCACCCAGTTATGTTGTGACGTTTGATAGCACACAAGGTATTCCTCCCGCATTCGGGAGTTGCATAATCTCATAGTCAAAGGAATATGTATAAGTCATGAAGAAAGCAATAGCAATAAAACTTAACGATCATTATGCTAAGCTAACAGATGGGTCTTGTCCATCACATCATTCTCCTAATGAGGTGATCCCGTTCATGAAATGACAACACATGTCTATGGTTAGGAAACTTAACCATCTTTGATTAACGAGCTAGTCTAGTAGAGGCATACTAGGGACACTTTGTTTTGTCTATGTATTCACACATGTATCAAGTTTCCGGTTAATACAATTCTAGCATGAATAATAAACATTTATCATGGTATAAGGAAATATAAATAACAACTTTATTATTGCCTCTACGGCATATTTCCTTCACTTATCTCATTCGTGTTGCGTCTCCTATCTGCTCAATAAACCTTGGTTCTTAACTAAGGGAAATACTTTTCGCTACTACACTACATCACTCTTCATGTTCCAGGAAATCCCAATGTTATCATAAGTAGCAAGGAGCATCCATGACAATTTCATGTATGTTTGGAATCTCGCACACCAACTCCATAAAAGAAAAACCGCTTCTTTTCAAGATTGACATCCGCAAGGCCTTCGACTCGGTGAAGTGGGGATACATCCTTGACCTTCTCCAATGAAGGGGATTCCCGTGAAAATTCCGCAATTGGGTGAGCGCACTCTGAAAGTGCGTTATATCGACTAGAGGGGGGTGAATAGGCGATTTTTATGTAAGTCTTCAAAACGTGGAAGTTATGAAGACAAACGATAGAAATAAACCTATTACCATGCAGCGGAAGGTAGACTAACTAGGCAAGCCATAGTCAAGTATTCAATGAAGTGAAAGCATAATGACTTAATAGCAGCAACGTAGTAAGGATCAGGTAGGAAGATATTATGAAGCCACAGAGAACATACAATGACTTCACAAGGACCAACAGTAAGTAAAGGGAAGGGAAGATGAAACCAGTGACTCGTTGAAGACAATGATTTGTTGGACCAGTTCCAGTTGCTGTGACAACTGTACGTCTGGTTGGGGCGGCTAGGTATTTAAACCTTAGGACACACAGTCCCGGACACCCAGTCCTGAACACGCAACTCAGGACACCCAGTCCTCACCGTATTCCCCTTGAGCTAAGGTTACACAGACCTCGCCCAATCACTCTGGTAAGTCTTCAAGGTAGACTCCCAAACCTTCACAGACTTCGTTCACCGGCAATCCACAATGTCTCTTGGATGCTCAGAACGCGACGCCTAACCGGCTGGAGGATGCACAGTCCTCAAGTGTAATAAGTCTTCAGATCACACAGACAAGAAGACTTAAGTGATGCCCAATTCTCTCTGGCTCTGGGTGGTTAGGGCTTTATCCTCGCAAGGAATTCTCTCTCAAAGGCTTCGAGGTGGGTTGCTCTCAAACGACAAAAGCCGTACTCTCAATCTGAGCAGCCAACCGTTTATGGTTGTGGGGGCTGGGCTATTTATAGCCACTTGGCAACCCGACCTGATTTGTCCAAAATGACCCTGGGTCACTAAGGAACTGACACGTGTTCCAACGGTCAGATTTCAAACTCACACGGCAACTTTACTTGGGCTACAAGCAAAGCTGACTTGTCCGACTCTGGACAAGATTCGCTCTCATAGTCTTCACTCGAAGACATAGGTTTTTGGTTAGGCATCACTTCAGTCAGTCTGACTGGTTCTCTTGGACCCCACTTAACAGTACGGTGGTTCCTATGACTCAACACAAAAGAAAAAGAACTACGAAAGATCTAAGTCTTCGAGCTCCATAGGCTTCATGTGGTGTCTTCTCTTGTCATAGTCTTCAATGTGAATATCTTCATATACCACCTTTGACTTCAATGTCTTCATACATTTTTAGGGGTCATCTCTGGTAGGAAAACCGAATCAATGAGGGACTTCTACCTGTTTTATCCTATAATTCTCACAAACACATTAGTCCCTCAACTAGGTTTGTCGTCAATACTCCAAAACCAACTAGGGGTGGCACTAGATGCACTTACAATCTCCCCCTTTTTGGTGATTGATGACAAACTAGTTGAAGTTTTCAACGGGGAATATAATCTATGAAATTCTAAAGGATAAGGAATTGTCTTCATGAGTTGCAAGGGCTCCCCCTGAAGATGTGCATATAGGTAATTTGCTTTTGGAATGCAAATGCACATGGCAGGTTGTACTTGTGGAGATCCACTTCAACTTATGATGACAATCCACTATGCATGTGAAAGTATATGAAGATAATGACATGCATAATGGAAAATGGACGTCTGCAGAATGATCTAAGTGCGGAATTTATCGTCGCACATGCGGAATTTATCATCGCAAAACAAAGTGGCAGATAAGTAGCAGACGACCATTGAGTTTAAGTGTTACAACTCAAGGAACCAAATGTAGCAAAACAACAGTTGTAAGCACGAAGCAAAATATAAAGCACCCGCCCATATGGACCCGCTTGAAGACTATCAACCTCATATGCTTCTCCCCCTTTTGTCAGTAAGGACCAAAAAGGTTTGAAGACATAGAGCATCTACTCGTTCCCATGCGGAGTAGGTGAAGTAGCAGGGTCGTTGGTGGTGTTTGGCGGTGCTGAAGAGCTTGGAGCAGAGTTGACGCGTGCTGAAGGAGGTGGTGGTGAAGTAGCATCATCTTCGTCCTCGATAACTCTGGCAGTCACTGTTGCAGCAGATGAAGAGAACTCAGAGTCTTCAAGGGGTCGAGTTCCTAGCAGCACAGCTCTTCGAGGAGGTGTGGAGTCAAACTTGAATCGCTCAGTGAAGCCATCCTCTTGGATATCATCTTTAGAACACATCATCGTTAGCCCTTTCCATGTACGGCAACAGGTTTCATGGGCAACAAAAGCATTCTTGGTGGCAAGATTGCGAATGCGATTAACTTCCACCAAGAGGCTTTTCATCTGACGCTTCAGCCAGTCATGATGCCTATCCTGTTTCTGATGAAGAGCCATAAGAAGCTCTCGGTCGTTGAGAACACGAGTGCGCTTGTTGGGTCTTGGAGCAGTTGTACTATCAGTGGCTTCAGTAGACGCAGGGTGTGGTGCACGTGTAGTGCCAGCCAAAGGATACACCCGAGTGACTGCTTCAACTCCTTCAATGTTCTGTGAGAAACTCTGATGCTCTGCATTCTGAAGACTTAGAGGTTCCTTTGCAGGCTCAGGATAGATGGCTTCAGTAGAGATATCCACATCAGGCAGAAAAATCCTATGATTGCGAGCAGATGGCTGATATGAGATATCGGAGTGAAGTTTAATTAGCCGCATTACCCATGGGGCGTAGAACTTCAAGCCAAACAGATCAGAGCCCGATGCAGCAAGTTGGCGGATGGATAAGTCCTGTGCATTGATCATTTTCCATGAAGAATATAGAAGACCAAAGTCTTCATTGCACCCTCAAGCTTGGCATTTGGAGAGTGCCCTTTGATGGGCCAGAGAGTTCGCCTGATGATGTGATAGATGGTCCTTGGCAGATACTCAAGGTCTTCAACGAAGAACTCTATTGGATAAGCAGCATCTTGGGGCAATGGCTTCATCATGCTAAGCATCTGACTCATATTAGGTTCTGGCCTCTTAAAAATGCTCTCAATGGCTTCACTATGCAGCTGATAGCCATGCACGTAGAGATCGCCAGGAGTGGGCAAACCAATGAGCTCAATGATGTCAAATGCATTGGCTTCGTGATGAACGTTCCCGGTCATCCACTCCAGGACCCAAGTCTTCGGATCTCTGCTGTACCCGCGGATATGAAGTGTGGCATAGAATTGGAGCAGCAGCTCTTCATTCCAATGCTCTTGGTCAGTAACGAACGGCAGCAGTCCAACTTCCTTGAAGCAATCCAAAGCTTCTTCCAGACAAGGCAGACCAGCTATGGCTTCAATGTCAAGGCACTTGTGTGGGAAGATGCGACCTTGGTTGTAAAGAATGCATGAGTAATAGCTTCGCTGAGGATAGCTCCAGAACCGATCAGATGATATCCTTTCCCTTGAGTAGGGGTTCCTGGAGCTATCGAAGAATGTCTTGTCTGCCCTGAAGCCATTGATATTGAAGGAGCCAGGTGCTGATGCAGGACCTGGGAACCTTGGCAATCTTGGGACTGGCTTCTATACCTGAGGCCTGTGCTCAACATGATAGTCGAACTGTGGACCGGCAGCAGACTCAGGAACAGAAGTGACGGGATCAGTGGCTTCGCTGTCTTCTTTTTCCATTGGGGAGGGCTCCACATTAGCTTCATTGGTGGTTGTGGCAGCCGCAAGATTTTCATCCTCCACTTGACGAGCTGGAGGGTCGGTCACAGGCACGTTCTCCTTGAGAACTGCTTCTTGTTGGGACAGGGGAGTGGGAACTTGTGGGACTTCTTCTTCCGCGGCTGATGCAGCCGGATTGTCTTCAGCAGAGACTTGAGGCCTTGGACCTTTGCGAAGCCTGCGCAACACGGGCAACGCCTGTGGACTTGGAGTGGGTTGGGCCTCAAAGTCTTCTTCCTCTTGTGGGCGATCCGCCCATGAAGCATCCTGTGCAATTGGCGTCAGTGGACGACCAATGCTGATGAGTTCGCTGTTCTGAGGAAGGATTGCACCATCTCCTACATTGTCATGTTGACCAATGTCTTCAGCAGCGATGGGATCAGCTGCTGGAAAGTCTTCAGCTTCATGAGCCTCTGTGGAAGCAGGCTCATGGATGGTCAGTTGGCGTTCAGCTTCAGGATAGACCATAGAAATGGGTTCAACTATCAAGGGCTCTGTGGAAGCAGCCCGATCTTTCTTGGTCTTCCTCTTCTTCATGGAGGGGGCAGTTGGAGAGGCTTCAGAATGTTTCCTCTTCCTGGCTTCAGCCTCAGCAGTCCTTGTCTTCTTGAGCTCTGAAGCTGTTGACCGGCTTTTTGGCTTCGAGCCAGTCATTTTAGTTGGGAAGACAATAGGAACTGCTTCCTGCCTTGGTGCGTCAGGTTCAGCCGTAGCAGGCTTCTTCTTCTTCTTTGCGGCCATCCTGGGGTCGATGCCAGGATGCCCAAGGGCCTTGCGCTTCTCATCCTCATTGTAGGCTTGCACACATCTGTCAGCCAGAGTCTTCATGCGCTCACACGAACCCTGAGCTTCTGCACGTTTCTTTACAAAGGCTTCCTTGAGCTCGTGCATCATACTCTTGAAGTTCTTCACTTCCTGCACGCTGAGCTTGGCCATATGCTTCTTGAACTGAGCCTTTTCATAGTCAATCTTTTGCTTCAGTTCAACAATGCGCTGGGCAATAGCGAGTTCTAAAGCAATGGCGCCTTGAAAGGCGACATTGAGGCCAATTGGTAGCTGCAGATCTTCAAAGCTGATGTTTGGCGTGTCAAACCACTCATCAATGAAGTTGTGGATGATGGTCACATCAAAGAGAGGCAGATCATTGAAGATTTCTGCTTCTTCTTTGCTCTTGATGAGTTGCTCAAGAGCGTCATCTGCTAGATCTTCATCACTTGATAGATCAATGTCGTCATTGCGCGGAATGGCAGCAGCAGTTATCTCTTGTCCGGTGTGAGGCAGAGGCATCTTGACTTTCTGGGGCTTGGAGATGCGAGATAAGTCTTCGGACTGCACACTGTCTTCAGGAGGTGCAGTTGCCAGTGGCTTCGCTCTTGAGATTTTTGGTGAGGGGGCAGGCTTTGAAGCTTTAGGCTTCTTCATCTTCTTTGTCTTCGGCGCTGCAGGAGCTTCTTCTGATTCAGCGTCAGCTGCAGGCTCATTCACTGCAGTCCCTTGAACTAAGATGCGGGTGATGAGGCCTTCAAGGTTGTGGAAAGGACCGATGACATTGGGTTCTGCATCTCGTGTGCCATCTTCCCTTGGTGCTGAGGGACCAGGATTGAAGTCTAACCCCAAAGTCTTCTTGTTCTACTTCGCTGAGTTCTGGGCAAACTGGAAGTTGCGCTTGAACAGATTGTCGTCACGACACCATAGTAGTGACGATGGGTGTGCATCAGCTGGCTGTGGCCCACGGACCATGCAGGGATAGAAGCCTTGAGCAATGGCTTCATCTCTGGACCTAGGTAGAAGATTCTTATATTGGATGTCTCCCCACAGTCTCTTGATGGCATTTTTCTCAGCATATTCTTGGGTTACAAATCGGTATTTGAACCATTGTTCTGCCCAATATCTTCGAATCCATTGGATTCGGGTCTTGCGCTGATTGTAATCCTCTTCAGGATCTGTCTTGTACAGTTCTAAGAGTTCATCCGGCAGATCTCTGGATGTTTCTCCACGACGCTTTCTGCCACCCTTCCTTGCTGCTTTCTCTGAAGCCATAAACTTTAACTTGAAAGACTTCAACACGTTCAAAGGCTTCAAAGGTTTTCGCTTGCTGGACCAACAGGAACTGGCTTCGGGAGAATTAATGTGATGCTGTAAGAATTCTACAAATGAATGCAGACTATGAGAACCAAAGGATTCTCCCACGGACATGTACCTATGACAGCATTAAGGTGCGAGGGAAGGGGAAGAGGTCATATGCATTCTCAGAAGATTTTGAAGATAAATCAGTTTAGAAGACATTGACCTCATTTTGCGAAGACATTCACTCATAGATAAGGAGTTGGTTCCAGATTTGTACGAATCCACAGATCAGTACAAGTGAGGAATCTAACTACTTTGTGAAGCATAAGTGAATATACTAGGCATGTTATGAGATGCAGTATGAGAGAGATCTAACTTGTGTGAATAGAAACTGCTTGTGGTAGAAAGTGACAAATCCATAGGATCAACGGTGCTGTAAAAAGGAAGTTTTATTTACCACACTAAGAACTGCTAGACGAAGTGGAAGATGAGGCCGATCAGTTCGATCTTCCGTGCCCTAACTTGGCGACGGAGGACACCTACGGCGACAGCGGAGACGACGATGTCCGCGGTCGGCATGAAGACGGCGTCGGAGAGGTTGCGGCAGCGAAGCGCTTCGTCGCCGGCGTCGTCGAGGGCTAGCGGTGGCGCTAGGGTTCGTGCGAGAGTGGAAGAAGAGATAATGACCGCTGTGAAGTGTGTATTTATAGGTACATGGGCGGCACTGCGCTATTACACAGGTGCCCCTAGCGATTCGCATCTGAGGAACACGTGGCCATTATGCGGAATTTTGGGGTTTGTTCCACGTCCCACGCACGCCTTGATTGTCGGGTGGTCGTTCCTACTTCATGTGGAGGAATGAGCATTGAAAACGGACTTAATGGTTGTCTCTGTATCTTCTGCTGACAAGGACGCAGAGAAGACATTCGACAGTTTCAATAGAATGCATATGATTTGGAGAGATAGAATTTGAGATAGAAAGCATAGAGAGGTTAGGGTCCGATCACATTCACTTAGTTCAAAAGATTCAACAATGAAGACATAGCTATAAGTGAATGTTGTAGAGGACAGAACACTAATATATATATATATATATATATATATATATATATATATATATATATATATAATCAACATAGTGAAGATAATCATGAAGATATGTTGAGATTGAAGCCAAACCAAATGTGAAGACATTGCAAGGTAACGCCATGAGTGAAACACTTCAAAATAGAACATTTGGTGGTGGCGTTACCCACCGTATAGGAAGTATTAGACCCAGACACGGCGCACAATTATCGTGGCGCTCCGAAGTCAAATTCCACATTAATGTATTCACACTTAGAATGTATGTCTTCATTGATTGAAGATATACTTTACTTTGTGTGTTGCACATCTAAGTCATCAATATGCATAAGGGTTAGGATGTGTGCCTGATCACAGGACATTTGAGGATTCCAGGATATTTAGCTCACACCGTAACTTGCAAAATCTCTTCTCATACAAGGGCTTGGTGAAGATATCTGCCAATTGCTCTTCAGTGTTGACGTGTATGATATCAATATCTTCCTTCACAACATGATCTCTGAGAAAGTGATGACGAATTTCAATGTGCTTTGTCTTCTAGTGCTGAACTGGGTTGCTGGCGATCTTGATGGCGCTTTCGTTGTCGCAGTAAAGTGGCACTTGCTTTAGATGAATGCCATAGTCCTTGAGTGTTTGCTTCATCCACAGAAGCTGAGCGCAGCAAGATCCAGCAGCAATGTATTCAGATTCAGCAGTGGAGAGAGATACACAGTTCTGCTTCTTTGAAGACCAACATACAAGTGATCGTCCCAGAAAGTGACATATGCCTGATGTAGACTTGCGATCAAGTTTGTCACCAGCATAATCAGCATCCGAGAATCCAACCAGATCAAACTCTGAGCCCTTTGGATACCATAATCCTAGAGTTGGGGTGTGAGCCAAATATCAAAGAATTCGCTTCACAGCTAAGTGATGCGACTCCTTTGGTGTCGCTTGAAATCGAGCACACATGCAAACACTAAGCATAATATCTGGCCTAGATGCACATAGATAAAGTAAAGAACCAATCATGGAGCAGTATACCTTTTGATTGAACTCTTTACCATCATCGTCGGGACCCAGATGATGTTTGGCTGGCATTGGTGTTGTGAAGCCTTTGCAGTCTTGCATACCGAACTTCTTCAGGCAATCTTTGAGATACTTCTCTTGAGATATGAAGATGCCGTTGCGTTGTTGTCATATTTGAAGACCGAGGAAGAACTTCAGCTCTCCCATCATGGACATCTGATATTGCTCTTGCATCATATATCCAAACTCTTCACTGTACTTCTGATTGGTGCAGCCGAAGATAATGTCATCCACATATATTTGGCACACAAACAGTTCACCATCATATGTCTTTGTGAAGAGAGTGGGGTCTAGGGAACCAGGTATGAAGCCTTTGCTCTTCAGGAAGTATTTGAGTGTGTCATACCAGGCCCGAGGGGCTTGTTTGAGGCCATACAGTGCCTTGTTGAGCTTGTATACCATGTCAGGATGTTTTGGATCTTCAAAGCCAGGCGGTTGTGCAACATACACTTCTTCTTCAATCTTGCCATTGAGAAAAGCACTCTTCACATCCATTTGATATAGAGGTATGTTGTGATGATTTGCATAGGCCAGCAGTATGCGTATGGCTTCAAGTCTAGCCACAGGAGAAAATGTTTCATCAAAGTCAATGCCTTCCACTTGAGTATATCCTTGAGCAATGAGACGAGCTTTGTTTCTGACAACTTGACCATGCTCATCTTGCTTGTTGCGGTATATCCATTTGGTGCCTATTATATTGTGCTTCCGTGGATCAGGACGCTTAACTAGTTCCCATACATTATTCAGCTCAAACTATTGAAGCTCTTTTTGCATAGCTTGAATCCATTCAGGTTCCATGAAGGCTTCTTCAACTTTCTTGGGTTCTGTTATTGAGACGAATGCGAAGTGCCCACAGAAATATGCTAGCTGAGTTGCCCTTGAACGAGTGAGTGGACCGGGTGCATTGATGCTATCAATTATTCTTTCAATCTGCACTTCATTGGCAATGCGAGGATGTACAGGGCGAAGACTTTGCTCTTGCTGATCATTGTCGTTGTTAGAAGGAATGTCTTCAGGCTGAGCATTGTCTTCATGTTGATCAGGTGCTGAGATGATAAGTTCTTCTTCAGGATGAGCTTCAGAAGATATAATTTCTCCAGTTCCCATTAGCTTGATTCATTCACTGGATGGAACTTCATCTAGCACATTTGGCAGTTGCTCTCTTTGTGAACCATTGGTCTCATCGAACCGCACACCCACTGTTTCAACCACTTTGTAATGGAAGAGATTGAAGACACTGTAGGAGTGCGAATCCTTTCCATATCCAAGCATAAAACCCTCATGTGCTTTTGGTGCAAACTTTGAGGTGTGATGTGGGTCCTTGATCCAGCACCTTGCGCCAAATACTCTGAAGTAACTGACATTTGGCTTCTTGCCAGTAAGGAGCTCATAAGATGTCTTGTTCAGAAGCTTGTGAAGGTAAACACGATTGATTGTATGGCATGCAGTATCAATGGCTTCAGGCCAAAAATTTCTTGGGGTCTTGTATTCATCTAGCATCATTCTGGCCATCTCAATGAGTGTTCTGTTCTTGCGTTCGACGATGCCATTCTGTTGTGGCGTGTACGGGGCTAAGAATTCATGTGTGATGCCCAAGGTATCAAGATATGTATCAAGGCTAGTGTTCTTGAATTCAGTGCCATTGTCACTTCTGATGTGCTTTATCTTGGCGCCATAATTGTTCATAGCTCGATTGGCGAAGCGTCTGAAGACATCCTGCACTTCAGTCTTGTAAAGGATTATGTGCACCCAAGTGTATCTAGAGTAATCATCAACAATAATGAAGCCATAGAGGCATGGAGTAGTAGTAAGAGTTGAGTAATGAGTGGGACCGAAAAGATCCATGTGAAGCAGTTCGAAGGATCGAGTAGTGGTCATGATTGTCTTCGAAGGATGTTTGGCCCTCGTCATCTTCCCTGCTTCACAGGCACCGCATAAGTGGTCTTTCTTGAACTTAACGCCCTCGATGCCTATGACATGCTTCTTCTTCGCAAGGGTGTGGAGGTTCCTCATGCCAGCATGCCCAAGCCTCCGATGCCAGAGCCAGCATTCTGAAGCTTTTGCTAGAAGACATACGGCAAGCTGTGGTCCTGCTGAGAAATCTACTATGTACAGATCATCTTTTCGATACCCTTCAAACACTAGAGACTTGTCAGATTCCATTAGTACAAGGCAACGATATTTTCCAAATATTACGATCATGTTCAAATCGCAAAGCATTGAGACAGACATTAAGTTGAAGTCAAGGGATTCAACAAACATGACTTTGTCCATGTGTTGATCCCTTGAGATTGCAACTCTACCTAGACCCAATACCTTACTTTTACCAGTGTCAGCAAATGTGATGTGGCTCTTGTCGGATGGGCGTAAGGTTGAGTCCATAAGAAGACTTCTTTTGCCAGTCATGTGATTTGTACACCCACTATCAATAATCCATTCAGAAGACGCTGGTGTTGTACCCTACAGTGCAGTTAGGGGGATAGGCTTCACCAAGAGCATTGTGAAGCAAAAACATTTGACGAACCAATGGGTTATGAAAGCTTAGATCCAGATTAGGACTAATAGGGAGAGTAGCAAGCGATTCATGAACGAAGTACATAGTAAGACCATTCGGGCATTTGATCTTGCGCCCTACAAGATGTTTAAGGTCCCCAGCAATGGCGTCAGACGATTTTGCTTTTCTGCTGGAGACATTTCCCTGCAAAAGAGAGTTAAGCTTTCTTAGCCACCCACATCTTCAAGGGTGGCTGAGAAGCAATAAGTCTAAGTGCAGCATCTGAGAATTTTGGCTTTGGCGCCCTAGCAAACAGTCTTGCAGGCGGACAATAGTACTCATAAGAATAAGCAGAATAGTTCTTGGTCTTATGAACATGGCGGTTCGATGAACCGCTCTCATATTCATATGCCTGAGTATGGTTTCCCTGCAAAACATTTGCGTTAGTGCGACTCAGGTGAGTCCTCTGTCTGTATGAAGCCTTTGGACCGTATGAAGCCTTTGGTCTGAGGTTTGTCTTCTTCACGTGAGGTGTCATGATGACATTCACAGGAAGATTCTCCAGACACCTTTTCGGAACCCAGATCTTCTTCATAGGCGGTCCATTCCTGCAGTTAGTATCAATGTACCTGGCAAACACTTCACCATTCTGATTCTTAAACAGTATATAGTTTGCATCAAAGGATTCATCAATGATAATGGGGTTAGCACAGGTGAAGCCAGATAGATTGGATGGGTCTGCTGAAGGTTCCTTTGCAGCAACCCACATGGTTTTGGGGTACTGCTCAGGTTTCCAGTAAGAGCCATCAGCATTCATTTTCCTTACGAACCCAACACCCTCTTTCCTCGGGTTTCGGTTCAGAATCTGCTTTTTGAGGACATCACATAGTGTCTGATGCCCTTTAAGACTTTTGTACATCCCTGTTTCAAGCAATATCTTCAACCTAGCATTCTCATCAGCAATAGTAGTGCTATCCTCAGCATAGGGTTAGTTACCACATCAACAGTTGAAGATATTACAACAGTAGTAGCAGTAGAACATTCAGCAACAGAAGTAGCATTATCACACTCAATGCATTTAAGACATGGTGGTTCAAATCCTTCCTGAGCGGGACTGATCTGTTTGGAGTGAAGTGACTCGTTTTCCTTTTGAAGATCTTCATGAACCACTCTCAATTTCTCAAGATCTTGCTTCCTTTGAAGATAATCATAGGAAAGCTTTTCATGAGTTGTTGAGAGAGTTTCATGACGACTTTCAAGTTCCTGATACTTAACGTGAAGATTTTTTATGTCTTCAATTAAGGATTCAGATCGAGTCATTTCAGCACCTAACAGATCATCGCTTCTGTCTAACAGTTTTTGAATATGTTCCATAGCTTTCTGCTGTTCAGTTGCAATTTTAGCAAGTGTTTTGTAGCTGGGTTTTGAATCACAATCAGAGTCATCATCACTAGATGTTTGATAGTGAGCAGTGCGTGTGTTTACCTTGGCACTGCGAGCCATGAAGCAGTAGGTAGAAGCGGAGTAGTCCTTGTCATTTGCATCGGTGTCGGTAACGAGGTCATTGTCTTCAGTATTGAAGATGGACTTGGCAACCTATGTTGTAGCCAGACTTGCGACGCCTGAATCGGACTCCTCCTCAGACTCCACCTCCGCCTCCTCAGAAGCGTACTCCTCCTCCGAGTCCATTTCCTTGCCAACAAACGCACGTGCCTTGCCAGATGAGCTCTTCTTGTGTGATGAAGACTTTGAGGAAGACATGGACGAAGACTTTGAGTATTTCTTCTTCTTCTTGTCGTCGGAGTCATATTCCTTGCTCTTCTTCTTCTTTTTGTTCTCATTGTCCCACTGTGGACACTCAGAGATGAAGTGGCTAGGTTTCTTGCACTTGTGACATGTTTTCTTATTATAGTCGTGAGCAGAAGCTTCATCATTCCTTGAGCTTGATCGGGAAGACTTTCTGAGGCCTTTCTTCTTGGTGAATTTTTGGAACTTCTTCACAAGCATAGCAAGTTCTCTTCCAATGTCTTCAGGATCATCAGAACTGCTGTCAGATTCTTCTTCAGATGAGGAGACAGCTTTTGCCTTCAAGGAACGAGTTCGCCCATAGTTTGGACCGTAGATATCTCTTTTCTCAAAAAGCTGAAACTCATGTGTGTTGAGCCTCTCAAGTATGTCAGATGGATCGAGTGTCTTGAAATCAGGACGTTCTTGAATCATCAGGGCTAGGATGTCAAATGAACTATCAAGTGATCTCAGTAGTGTCTGGACGACTTCATGTTTGGTGATCTCAGTAGCGCCGAGGGCTTGAAGCTCATTTTTGATGTCTGTGAGTCGGTCAAAAGTGTGCTGGACATTCTCATTGTCATTTCGCTTGAAGCGGTTGAAGAGGTTGGGAAGGACACTGATTCTCTGATCTCTCTGGGTTGAGATGCCTTCATTGACCTTGGAGAGCCAGTCCCAAACCAGCTTAGATGTCTTCAAAGCACTCACACGGCCATACTGTCCTTTGGTCAGGTGACCACAGATGATATTCTTGGCAGTAGAGTCCAGTTGAACAAATTTCTTGACATCAGCAGCAGTGACACCTTCTCCAGCCTTGGGAACGTCGTTTTCGATGACATACCATAGGTCAACATCAATGGCTTCAAGATGCATGCGCATCTTATTCTTCCAGTAGGGATATTCAGTTCCATCGAAGACGGGGCACGCAGCGGAGACTTTAATTATCCCTGCAGTCGACATAGCTAAAACTCCAGGTGGTTAAACCGAATCACATAGAACAAGGGAGCACCTTGCTCTGATACCAATTGAAAGTGCGTTATATCGACTAGAGGGGGATGAATAGGCGATTTTTATGTAAGTCTTCAAAACGTGGAAGTTATGAAGACAAACGATAGAAATAAACCTATTACCATGCAGCGGAAGGTAGACTACACTAGGCAAGCAATAGTCAAGTATTCAATGAAGTGAAAGCACAATGACTTAATAGCAGCAATGTAATAAGGATCAGGTAGGAAGATATTATGAAACCATAGAGAACATGCAGTCACTCAGTGAAGACAAAAAATAGTGCAAACATACAATGACTTCACAAGGAGCAACAGTAAGTAAAGGGAAGGGAAGATGAAACCAGTGACTCGTTGAAGACAATGATTTGTTGGACCAGTTCCAGTTGCTGTGACAACTGTATGTCTGGTTGGGGCGGCTAGGTATTTAAACCTTAGGACACACAGTCCCGGACACACAGTCCTGAAAACGCAGCTCAGGACACCCAGTCCTCACCGTATTCCCCTTGAGCTAAGGTCACACAGACCTCGCCCAATCACTCTGGTAAGTCTTCAAGGTAGACTCCCAAACCTTCACAGACTTCGTTCACCGGCAATCCACAATTTCTCTTGGATGCTCAGAACGCGACGCCTAACCGGCTGGAGGATGCACAGTCCTCAAGTGTAATAAGTCTTCAGATCACACAGACAAGAAGACTTAAGTGATTCCCAATTCTCTCTGGCTCTGGGTGGTTAGGGCTTTATCCTCGCAAGGAATTCTCTCTCAAAGGCTTCAAGGTGGGTTGCTCTCAAACGACAAATGCCGTACTCTCAATCTGAGCAGCCAACCGTTTATGGTTGTGGGGGGTGGGCTATTTATAGCCACTTGGCAACCCGACCTAATTTGTCCGAAATGACCCTGGGTCACTAAGGAACTGACACGTGTTCCAACAGTCAGATTTCAAACTCACACGTCAACTTTACTTGGGCTACAAGCAAAGCTGACTTGTCCGACTCTGGACAAGATTCGCTCTCATAGTCTTCACTCGAAGACATAGGTTTTTGGTTAGGCATCACTTCAGTCAGTCTGACTGGTTCTCTTGGACCCCACTTAACTAGGTTTGTCGTCAATACTCCAAAACCAACTAGGGGTGGCACTAGATGCACTTACACACTCCTTCACTCGTCCTCCTCCGGGATTCTTCTCAACGGGGTGGTGGGGCCACCAATCATTCATGGATAGGGGTTGAGGCAAGGGGACCCACTGTCCCACTCCTCTTCGGCATCGCTATCGACCCCCTCCAACACATTCTTGAAGTGGCTGCAAGAAAGGGACTTCTCCACAAGATCAGGGGAAGGGGCACCGTAGTGAGAACTTCATTATATGCGGATGAAAAGGCGATGTTCATGGCACCCATCAAGAGAGATATTGATAACCTCTCTGGTATCCTCAAAGGCTTCGATGAGGTCACGGGCCTCCCCACCAACTTCAACAAGAGCTCGATGGTTCCCATTGAATGTGCACACATCAACCTTGAGCATATCTTCCAAAGCTTACCGGCAGCAATAACCTCCTTTCCGATGAGGTACTTGGGGTTGCCCCTCTGTAACACCCCGGATATAACTTTCCCTATTTGTACTCCAACTCTTGTCGTTTCCGGCGTTAAGTTATATTTATTTCTCGGGTTCGGGTCTTTGTCTCCGTGTGTTGTTTTCGTTTTCATGCGTCTCATATCATGTCATCATGTGCATTGCATTCGCATACGTGTTCATCTCATGCATTCGAGCATTTTCCCCGTTGTCCGTTTTGCATTCCGGCGCTTCGTTCTCCTCCAGTGGTCATTTCTAGCATTCTTTCGTGTGTGGGGATTAAACATTTCCGGATTGGACCGAGACTTGCCAAGCGGCCTTGGTTTACTACCGGTAGACCGCCTGTTAAGTTTCGTACCATTTGGACTTCGTTTGATACTCCAACGGTTAACCGAGGGACCGAAAAGGCATCGTGTGTGTTGCAGCCCAACACCCCTCCAATTTGGCCCAAAACCCACCTAACTCTGCTCCATCATCTAGAGCGTTCGATCACGATCGCGTGGTCGAAAACCGCACCTCATTTGGACTCTCCTAGCTCCCTCTATGCCTATAAATAGACCCCCCCATTCCAAATCCCGGGCCTCCTCCCCCGAAACCCTAAAATCTCAGATCCGCCGCCGCCGGACACGTCCGGACGGCGCCGGACACGTCCGGCCAGCCCCGCCGCTGCCACGTGGCGCCGCGCCACTCGCCGCCCCAGCCGGCCCGCAGAGGCCCGAGGC
>NC_041380.1:336320012-336331816 GCF_002162155.2 Triticum dicoccoides | reverse complement strand
CGGCCGGCCCCAGCTCCGGCCCGGCCACCGGCGACCTCGCCGGATCCGGCGTCCCCAACCCCAGCCGCCGCCGCCCTCGACATTCCGGCGGTGAACAGTAACTCCAACGGCCTCGTAATCCGCGCAGATCTCAGATCTGAAATCCTAACCCTAGGTCATTTTTCGTCTAAGTCCTCAGGATTTTAGCTCATATGCACATGTTCGCGGCTCCGTAACTTTGCATCTGTAGCTCCTATTTGGGCATATAGTATATCAAAATGTTCGCCTCAGAGAGTACATCATTTCATTCCATTGCATCATTTTCATTTGAGTTCATCTTGATGCCCGAAATGCTGTTAGAAGAGGCCTTCGTGAGTTAATTGTCAGATCTACTAGTTCATCTTAGACTTTTGTCATTTTTGCCATGATTATTGTGTGCATAATATGCCTGTGATTCCTACATATGTTTTGTTAAGGATTTTGTTATCTTTCCAGAGGTGCAACCCATGCATTTTTAGGATGTGTGTGGTGACTTGTGCAAGCTTGCAAAGAGAGGCACCCGGTAAATCTGTTTTCAGGGACTTAGTAGTTTTCACTAATTCTGGGATTGTTTAGATCACGAAGCCATATGTTCATGTTGTTTCCTAGCGATCCGTGCCTCTTTTGAGGATGATCAATAAGGGAGTTTTGTTAATATTGTAGTGCTCTATCCAGCCATGTCTTTGTTTGCAATTATGGAGCACCCTAGCTTGAGTAAATCGAGCTCTACTTTTGCTTCGTTGTGAATCTGGGCAGATCGTTAACTTGTTTGCGATTTTGCCGATGTTATTGTAGTTGGTCCGTGCATGCTATACTATTGTTCTTGCCTTGTCTAGCTTGTGTTTCGTGCATTCTTTATGGATGTATGCTTGTCTTACCATGACTTGCACCATGGTGAGTGCATCGAGCTCGTAAACATGCCTTCGTGAGTTATATTTCAGCATGTCCCAGTTTTCACTAAGTCTGAAAACTGATTATGTTTTTTGCTATGTTCGTGTGCTTGTTAGTATATTTCGTGATCCCTTTTTGCTCAAGATTACTAAGGGAATTTTGTTAAGCTTGTTGAGTAGCTCCATGCCATGTCTTTCTTTGTCATGTTCAGATCCTGTAGCATGTTGTTTTGTTGCTCCGAAGAGGGCTATACGATCTGAAATTCCAGACAAGTGTTAATTTCACTAAGTCCGAAGAGGGCCGTAGCTCAGTGCTAGACTTTTGTTAAGCATCTTGTGTGCATCCCTGCCATGTATTTTGTTGTCATGTTTGGGTGCTGTAGCATGTTCATCTCGTTGCATTTAGATGCCTACTTGCTGTAAATCGCAGACCGGTGTCATTTTTGAATCGCTTGCCATTTCCAAACCGTAACTCCGATTCCGGTGTTCTTTATATCGTTTTCAAGCGATTTCATCTCATCTTTCCAGTGGCACCCTTGGAATTCCAAGTTGAGGCTAGGTTCATGCATTTCCTGTCATGTCTTGCATTTTTGCATCCCGCATCGCATCCCGCATAGCATATCGTCTTTGCATCGTGTTGTTGAGCTTGCACGTGGTTGATTGTATCCTTGTTGCTTGTTTGTCTTGTTTGGGTAGAGCCGGGAGACGAGTTCTCTAACGAGGAGCCCGTTGAGTTTGTTTTTGAGGATCCAGTCAACTCTGACAACTGTGCAGGCAAGATGATCATACCCTCGAAATCACTACTATCTTTGCTATGCTAGTTTGCTCGCTCTTTTGCTATGCCATTGCTACGATGCCTACTACTTGCTTGCAAGCCTCCCAAATTGCCATGTGAAACCTCTAACCCACCATTGTCCTAGCAAACCGTTGATTGGCTATGTTACCGCTTTGCTCAGCCCCTCTTATAGCGTTGCTAGTTGCAGGTGAAGATTGGAGGCCGTTCCTTGTTGGAACATCTTTTATTTACTTGTTGGGATATCATTATATTGCCATGTTATCTTAATGCACCTATATACTTGGTAAAGGGTGGAAGGCTCGGCCTCTCGCCTAGTGTTTTGTTCCACTCTTGCCGCCCTAGTTTCCGTCATATCGGTGTTATGTTCCCGGATTTTGCGTTCCTTACGCGGTTGGGTTATAATGGGAACCCCTTGATAGTTCGCCTTGATTAAAGATTTTCCAGCAATGCCCAACCTTGGTCTTACCATTTGCCACCTAGCCTCTTTTTCCCTCGGGTTTCCGGAGCCCGTGGGTCATCTTATTTTAAACCCCCCCTGGCCAGTGCTCCTCTGAGTGTTGGTCCAAACTAGAGTCCTGTGCAGCGCCCCCTCGGGGAAACTCGAGGTTTGGTTTTAGTTGTATGGAGCGCTCATCTGAGTGTGCCCTGAGAAAGAGATATGTGCAGCTCCTATCGGGATTTGTCGGCACATTCGGGCAGTGTTGCTGGTCTTGTTTTAACCTGTCGAAGTGTCTTGAGTTACCGAGATACCGAGTCTGATCGGAACATCTTGGGAGGAGGTCTATTCCTTCGTTGACCGTGAGAGCTTGTCATGGGCTAAGTTGGGACTCCCCTGCAGGGATTGAACTTTCAAAGCCGTGCCCGCGGTTATGGGCAGATGGGAATTTGTTAATGTCCGGTTGTAGATAACTTGAACCTTAATTAACTAAAATGAATCAACTGAGTGTGTTACCATGATGGCCTCTTCTCGGCGGAGTCCGGGAAGTGGACACGGTGTTGGAGTAATGCTTGGGCAGGTTGTTCTATAGCTTCTCGCTCGCGCTTTGCCTCCTCTTCTCGCTCTCTTTTGCGAATAAGTTAGCCACCATACTTGCTAGCCGCTTGCTGCAGCTCCACTCATATTTTACCTTGCCTTACCTATAAGCTTAAATAGTCTTGATCGCGAAGGTGCGAGATTGCTGAGTCCCTGTGGCTCACAGATTACTATTACACCAGATGCAAGGCCCGATGATTCCGCTCCAGGAGACACGTATGAGCTCAAGTGGGAGTTCGACGAAGACTCTCAACGATACTATGTTTCCTTTCCCGATGATCAGTAGTGGTGCCCAGTTGGGGGTGATTGGGACCGTGCCGCATGTTGGGTTCTCTTTTATTTTGGCGCCGTAGTCGGGCCATGAGTGTTTGGATGATGTAATGTTATTTATGTTCTTGATTGACGTGGCGAGTGTAAGCGAACTATGTTCTCCCCTTTATTATTCATATTACATGGGATGTTGTGAAGATTGCCTAACTTGCGACATATGCCTTCAATGCGATTATGTCTCTAAGTTGTGCCTCGACACGTGGGAGCTATAGTCGCATCGAGGGTGTTACAAGTTGGTATCAGAGCCTTCCCCGACCTTAGGAGCCCCATTGCTTGATCATTCTTAGCGGCCGAGTTGTGTCTAGAAAAATGTTTTGAGTCTTTAGGAATTATATATCGGAGAGATTAGGAATTCTTTTTACTTCCCAGTCTCCTCATCGCTCTGGTAAGGCATCCTGACGTAGAGTTTTGACTCTTCTCTTCTCAAATTTCACTAAAAAAAATTTAGGATCAGCGGGTATCTTGGAATCGTTCCGATGGTTTTATGATGAGAACATTGTCTTGGTGCCTCCTGTCAGGGGTTTAGTGGAAGTGTCCCGGGGAGTTGAGCTCTGAGGTGTTGTCATCATAATTTTATCGTTGCAATTCTGGAATACTTGAGATATTTCCGCTGACATCGAAAATCTCTTTTATGTAGTTTGTTGGTGAGATAACCTCGACGCCACCCAGTATTGGGGCGGGAGTTCGGGAGTATCTCCATAACTTGTATAACGGATGCTTTCCGAAGGTTGAGGTAGATGGTTTCCGAAGGTTTCTTGGTTATGTGTTGAAGGATGGATACAGCTGGATGTAGGATTTGCTAGTTTGGGTGAGATATTATGCTTCCCCTGTATCCCCAACACCTGATTGCATAACCGGAAAGGTTCGGAAGTTTCATAGGTGGGAATTCTAGTAGCTCTAGTTCTTCTTCCACGGATATTGGTTTGAGATTGGGATTTCTTACCGATTATTCGTTCTTGATCCGTACCTTGTTGGTTTATTTCTCTACCTTAATTCTACGTGGCTTCTCAATTTATGGATATGTGACCATTTCAAGAGGAATGCATTCGTTCATTTTGTTCGGATGTGAAGACTATATGTTGCAATTTTTGATTCCGTTGGATTCAGCTTCAATATTTGTCTATCAATGTGCTAATGGTGGTCAACCTCTTTAGGATGGCTCCTCCAACGCGCACGACTCCGAATCCTAATCCGCCACCGCCTCCACCTCCTCCAGAGGCATGGCAAGCTGTGATGGCCGCAACCAATGCAAATACACAGCTGATCATGCAAATTCTCCAAGAGTGCAATCAAGGCAGTCAAGGGAATCAAGGCAGCAATCAGAGTCACTTTGCTACACTCAACCAGTTCCTTGCTAACGGGCCAAAGACTTTCAGCAATTGTGTTGAGGCAACCGATGCTGACGATTGGCTTGTGGATCTGTGTAAGCATTTCGAGTGCAGTAACGTCAGGCCTGAGGACTTTGTCAAGTTCGCTTCCTTCCAACTCAAAGATCAAGCTGCAGAATGATTCCAGCAGTACAAGGACTCTAGAGGTGGACGTGTTATCACTTGGGATGATTTCTGTCGAGATTTACGAGCTCATCATATTCCGCAGAGCGTGGTTGAAAGCAAGCGTGAGGAATTCCGCAATCTGAAGCAAGGCTCTTTGTCTGTTTATGACTACAACAAGTTGTTCTAGAAGCTCGCCCGCTTTGCCAAGCAGGACGTGCCTGATGAGAAGAGCATGATATACCAGTTCAGGGGTGGTCTCAGAGAAGATATTCAGCTCGCTCTTGTTCTCTTTGAGCCCTTGAGGTACGATGAGTTCTACAACATGGCACTGAAGCAAGAGGCTGCTTAGTTGAGGTGTGATGCTTCCAAGAAGCGAGTCAGAGATGTTACTCCTTCTTCCTCTACTCAAGTGGCCAAGCAGCAGAAGTTTTGGCTTCCTCCTCCTCCGTTCCGTCAGCCGTATCAGCAGAAGAGCAAAGGTGGCAGTGGTTCTTCCCACCCACCCAACCCGGGCTTTCAGAACAAGGCTTCGTCTCAAGCTCCAAGATCGAGTGCTCCGTATCACCGTTCGCTTTCAGAGGTCACGTGCAACAAGTGCCAACAGAAGGGTCACTATGCCAACAAGTGTCTCAACCAGAGGCGTCTTCCTCCTCCTCCTCCTGTCAGATCGACAAGTACAGCTGTGGTCAAGCATAACCCCAAGTTCGCCAAGGTCAATATGGTGAATGCAGCTCAGGCAGAGGACTCACCAGATGTGATCATGGGTAACCTTCCTGTTAATGATATTCCTGCAAAAGTTCTTTTTGACACGGGTGCATCGCATTGCTTCATTTCCAAACCTTTTGCATCAAAGTATGAGTGTGATTATCAGTATCTGCAAAGTTCTTTGCAAATTGTGTCACCGGGCAAGCAGATGACAGCTAACACCTGCGTCCCTGAGGTTACTATCACATTGGGTGACTACAAGTTCCTTTCTTCCCCAATTGTTCTTGGTAACTCAGATATTGATCTTATTCTCGGGATGGATTGGCTTTCTAAGCACAAGGCACATCTTGATTGTGCAGCCAGGCAGATTCAATTGACTCATTCGTCTGAGGATGTAATTGTCTTTGCCGCTCGGGATAATACTATTCGTCTGTTTTCTCCCAATGAAAAGGGTGAATTGGATGCCATCTCTCAAATTCCAGTTGTTTGCGAATATCAAGACGTCTTTCTAGAAGAGCTCCCAGGAATGCCTCCGCACCGGCCAGTTGAATTCGTTATTGAACTTGAGCCTGGCACGGAACCTGTGTGCAATCGTCCTTACAAGCTCAGACCTGAAGAGTTGAAAGAGCTGAAGAAGCAACTCGATATGCAAGAGAAAATGGGTCTTATCCGGCCTAGTTCTTCTCCATGGGGTTGTGGTGTTCTTTTTGTGAAGAAGAAGGATGGAACGGACCGACTTTGTGTTGATTACCGTCCAGTGAACAAGAAGACCATCAAGAACAAATACCCACTTCCCAACATCAATGAGCTATTTGAACAACTCAAAGGTGCCCAAGTATTCTCCAAGCTTGATCTCCGTATGGGTTATCACCAGATTCGCATTCGTGAAGAAGATATTCCCAAGACAGCATTCAGAACAAGCTTTGGTTCATATGAATACACTGTCATGTCTTTTGGCCTCGCCAATGCTCCTCCGACGTTCTCTCGCATGATGAACTTCATCTTCAATGCCTACACCAATGACTTCGTTTTGGTCTATCTCGACGACATTCTGGTTTTCTCCAAGAACAAGGAAGATCATGCCAAGCATTTGCGTTTGGTTCTTGATAAGCTCAGAGAACATCAGTTCTACGCCAAGTTCTCCAAGTGTGAATTTTGGCTTGATGAGGTTCTTTATCTTGGTCATATCATCTCTGCCAAGGGCATTTCCGTGAATCCTGAGAAGGTGTCTGCAATTGTGAATTGGGAACCTCCTCAGAACGTGAAGCAACTACGCAGTTTTCTCGGTCTCGCAAGCTATTGCCGAAGATTTGTTGAAAACTTTTCTAAGATCGCGAAGCCTCTCTCAAATCTTCTCCAGAAGCACATCAAGTACGTTTGGTCTCCGGAGTGTGATATTTCTTTCAACACTTTGAAAGAGAAATTGATCACTGCTCCAGTTCTGACTCCACCTGATGAATCCAAGCTGTACGAGGTCTTTTGTGATGCCTCTCTCCAAGGTCTTGGCGCAGTATTGATGCAAGAGAAGAAAGTTGTTGCTTATACATCTTGCCAGTTGAAGCCTAATGAGAAGAACTACCCCACTCATGATCTCGAGTTGGCGGCAGTTGTGCATGCTCTTTTGACTTGGAGACATCTTCTATTGGGAAGAAAAGTGGACATTTTCACTGATCACAAGAGTCTCAAGTACATCTTCACTCAGCCTAATCTCAACCTCAAGCCAACTTGATGGGTCGAAATGATTCAAGAGTATAATCCGAGTATCGAGTATACTCCAGGCAAGGACAATATGATTGCTGACGCTTTGAGCAGGAAGGCTTACTGCAACAGTCTGATTCTTAAGCCTTATCAACCCGAGCTTTGTGAAGCTTTCTGCAAACTTAATCTGCAAGTTGTTCCTCAAGGTTTCCTCGCCAACCTTCAAGTCTCTCCTACCTTAGAAGACCAGATTCGCCAAGCCCAGCTTCTTGATGCTATGGTGAAAAAGGTGAAGATTGGGATTGCCAAGAGTCAGTCCAAGTACAAGTGCTACCGCCTTGATGACAAGGACACTCTTTTCTTCGAGGGTCATATTGTTGTGCCCAAAGGTGAACTTCGTAAAGTGATCATGAACGAGGCTCACAATTCTCTCCTCTCCATCCACCCTGGGAGCACGAAGATGTATCAGGACCTTAAGCAAGCTTATTGGTGGACTCGAATGAAGCGCGAGATCGCTCAATTCGTGAATGAATGTGATGTCTGCAGAAGAGTGAAGGCAGAACACCAAAGGCCAGCAGGTCTCCTCCAACCTCTTGCCATTCCAGAATGGAAGTTTGACCACATTGAGATGGACTTCGTGACTGGGTTTCCAAAGTCCAAGCGTGGCAATGATGCTATATTCGTTGTCATCGACAAACTCACCAAAGTGGCTCATTTTCTGCCTATCAAATAGTCGATCACTGCAGCTCAATTGGCGGAACTCTATACCTCTCGTATTGTCTCTCTGCACGGTATTCCTCAAGTGATCTCTTCAGACCGTGCAGCATCTTTACCTCGAAGTTTTGGGATTCTTTCCGGAAGGCCATGGGCACTAACATCCCCTTCAGCATAGCTTTCCATCCTCAAACAAGTGGTCAAGTCGAGCGTGTCAACCAGATTCTTGAAGATATGCTCCGGGCTTGTGTGATCTCCTTCGGCATGAAGTGGGAGGATTGTCTTCCTTATGCTGAATTCTCCTACAACAACAGCTTTCAAGCAAGTTCGGGCAAGGCCCCTTTTGAAATTCTGTATGGCAGGAAGTGCCGTACCCCTCTCAACTGGTCTGAAACCGGTGAACGTCAGCTTTTGGGTAATGACTTAATCACAGAAGCAGAAGAAATGTGCAAAGTCATTCGTGATAACCTCAAAGCAGCCCAATCCTGTCAGAAGAGCTACTATGATAGTAAGCACCGTGATTTGGCTTTCGAGATCGGAGATCATGTTTACCTCCGTGTCTCTCCTATGAAAGGTACTCGTCGCTTCGGTATCAAAGGGAAGCTTGCCCCCAGATACGTGGGACCTTTCAAGATTGTCAGCAAGAGAGGCGACCTCGCCTATCAACTCGAGCTTCCTTCAAACTTTGCAAATGTTCATGACGTGTTCCATGTCTCTCGGCTTCGAAAGTGCTTCAAGACTCCTGACCACACCGTCAACTTCGAGGACATTGAGCTCCAAGAAGATCTCTCTTATCGTGAGTACCTAGTTGCTATTCTTGAAGAGACTGAACGCAAGACTCGCAACAAGTCAATCAAATTTCTCAAAGTCAAGTGGTCACACCATTCCGACCGTGAAGCTACCTGGAAACGTGAGGATCACCTCCGTTCTGAGTACCCGGCGTACTTTCAGTCCTAGATCTCGGGACGAGATCCTTTCGTAGTGGTGGAGTGTTGTAACACCCTGGATATAACTTTCCCTATTTGTACTCCAACTCTTGTCGTTTCCGGCGTTAAGTTATATTTATTTCTCGGGTTCGGGTCTTTGTCTCTGTGTGTTGTTTTCATTTTCATGTGTCTCATATCGTGTCATCATGTGCATTGCATTCGCATACGTGTTCATCTCATGCATTCGAGCATTTTCCCCGTTGTCCGCTTCGTTCTCCTCCGGTGGTCATTTCTAGCTTTCTTTCGTGTGTGGGGATTAAACATTTCTGGATTGGACCGAGACTTGCCAAGCGGCCTTGGTTTACTACCGGTAGACCGCCTGTCAAGTTTCGTACCATTTGGACTTCGTTTGATACTCCAACGGTTAACCGAGGGACCGAAAAGGCATCGTGTGTGTTGCAGCCCAACACCCCTCCAATTTGGCCCAAAACGCACCTAACTCTTCTCCATCATCTAGAGCGTTCGATCACGATCGCGTGGCCGAAAACTGCACCTCATTTGGACTCTCCTAGCTCCCTCTATGCCTATAAATAGACCCCCCATTCCAAATCCCGGGTCTCCTCCCCCGAAACCCTAAAATCTCAGATCCGCCGTCGCCGAACACGTCTGGACGGCGCCGGACACGTCCGGCCAGCCCGCTGCTGCCACGTGGCGCCGCGCCACTCGCCGCCCCAGCCGGCCCGCTGAGGCCCGAGGCCGGCCCTCCCGCGCCGCCTCCCGGGCCGCGCCCTGAGCCGTCGCCCTCCTCCACGCGCCGCCGCTGCTAGCAGCTGCCGCTGCCGCCGCCCGCAGCCGCCGCCGCCGCCGCCCGCAGCCGCCGCCGCCCGCTCCGCCGCGGCCGGGACGCCGCGCCGCGCCGCCCCTCGCCCCGGCTGGCCCCAGCTCCGGCCCGGCCACCAACGACCTCGCCGGATCCGGCGTCCCCAACCCCAGCTGCCGCCCTCGACATTCCGACGGTGAACAGTAACTCCGATGGCCTCGTAATCCGCGCAGATCTCAGATCTGAAATCCTAACCCTAGGTCATTTTTCGTCTAAGTCCTCAGGATTTTAGCTCATATGCACATGTTCGCGGCTCCGTACCTTTGCATCCGTAGCTCCGATTTGGGCATATAGTATATCAAAATGTTCGCCTCAGAGAGTACGTCATTTCATTACATTACATCATTTTCATTTGAGTTCATCTTGATGCCCGAAATGCTATTAGAAGAGGCCTTCGTGAGTTAATTGTCAGATCTGCTAGTTCATCTTAGACTTTTGTCATTTTTGCCATGATTATTGTGTGCATGATATGCCTGTGATTCCTAGATATGTTTTGTTAAGGATTTTGTTATCTTTCCAGAGGTGCAACCTATGTATTTTTAGGATGTGTGTGGTGACTTGTGCAAGCTTGCAAAGACAGGCACCCGGTAAATCTGTTTTCAGGGACTTGGTAGTTTTCACTAAGTCTAGGATTGTTTAGATCACGATGCCATATGTTCATGTTGTTTCCTAGCGATCCGTGCCTCTATTGAGGATGATCAGTAAGGGAGTTTTGTTAATCTTGTAGTGATCTATCCATCCATGTCTTTGTTTGCAATTATGGAGCACCCTAGCTTGAGTCAATCGAGCTCTACTTTTGCTTCGTTGTGAATCTGGGCAGATCGTTAACTTGTTTGCGATTTTGCCGATGTTATTGTAGTTGGTCCGTGCATGCTATACTATTGTTCTTGCCATGTCTAGCTTGTGTTTTGTGCCTTATTTATGGATATATGCTTTTTTTGCCATGACTTGCAACGTGGTGAGTGCATCGAGCCCGTAAACATGCCTTCGTGAGTTATATTTCAGCATGTCCCAGTTTTCACTAAGTCTGAAAACTGATTATGTTTTTGCTATGTTCGTGTGCTTGTTAGTATATTTTGTGATCCCTTTTGGCACAAGGTAACTAAGGGACTTTTGTTAAGCTTGTTGAGTAGCTCCATTCCATGTCTTTCTTTGTCATGTTCAGATCCTGTAGCATGTTGTTTTGTTGCTCCGAAGAGGGCTATACGATCTGAAATTCCAGACAAGTGTTAATTTCACTAAGTCTGAGATCTGTTTTTCCATTTGCGTTTTTGCCATGCTTGTTTGAACCTGTTAATGGATGATTTGGCCGTAGCTCAGTGCTAGACTTTTGTTAAGCATCTTGTGTGCATCCCTGCCATGTATTTTGTTGTCATGTTTGGGTGTTGTAGCATGTTCATCTCGTTGCATTTAGATTCCTACTTGCTGTAAATCGTAGACCGGTGTCATTTTTGAATCGCTTGCCATTTCCAAACCGTAACTCCGATTCCGGCGTTCTTTATATCGTTTTTAAGCGATTTCATCTCATCTTTCTAGTGGCACCCTTGGAATTCCAACTTGAGGCCAGGTTCATGCATTTCCTGTCATGTCTTGCATTTTTGCATCCCGCATAGCATATCGTCTTTGCATCGTGTTGTTGAGCTTGCACGTGGTTGATTGTATCCTTGTTGCTTGTTTGTCTTGTTTGGGTAGAGCCGGGAGATGAGTTCGCTAGCGAGGAGCCTGTCGAGTTTGCTTTTGAGGATCCAGTCAACTCTGACAACTGTGCAGGCAAGATGATCATACCCTCGAAATCACTACTATCTTTGCTATGCTAGTTTGCTCGCTCTTTTGCTATGCCATTGCTACGATGCCTACCACTTGCTTGCAAGCCTCCCAAATTGCCATGTCAAACCTCTAACCCACCATTGTCCTAGCAAACCGTTGATTGGCTATGTTACCGCTTTGCTCAGCCCCTCTTATAGCGTTGCTAGTTGCAGGTGAAGATTGGAGGCCATTCCTTGTTGGAACATCTTTTATTTACTTGTTGGGATATCATTATATTGCCATGTTATCTTAATGCACCTATATACTTGGTAAAGGGTGGAAGGCTCAGCCTCTCGCCTAGTGTTTTGTTCCACTCTTGCCGCCCTAGTTTCCGTCATATCGGTGTTATGTTCCCGGATTTTGCGTTCCTTACGCGGTTGGGTTATAATGGGAACCCCTTGATAGTTCGCCTTGATTAAAGCTTTTCCAGCAATGCCCAACCTTGGTCTTACCATTTGCCACCTAGCCTCTTTTTCCCTTGGGTTTCCGGAGCCCGAGGGTCATCTTATTTTAAC
>NC_041380.1:336264465-336319714 GCF_002162155.2 Triticum dicoccoides | reverse complement strand
AACTAGAGTCCTGTGCAGCGCCCCTCAGGGAAACGCGAGGTTTGGTTTTAGTTGTATGGAGCGCTCATCTAAGTGTGCCATGAGAAAGAGATATGTGCAGCTCCTATCGGGATTTGTCGGCACATTCGGGCGGTGTTGCTGGTCTTGTTTTAACCTGTCGAAGTGTCTTGAGTTACCGAGATACTGATCCTGATCGGAACGTCTTGGGAGGAGGTCTATTCCTTCGTTGACCGTGAGAGCTTGTCATGGGCTAAGTTGGGACTCTCCTGCAGGGATTGAACTTTCGAAAGATGTGCCCGCGGTTATGGGCAGATGGGAATTTGTTAATGTCCGGTTGTAGATAACTTGAACCTTAATTAACTAAAATGAATCAACTGAGTGTGTTACCGTGATGGCCTCTTCTCGGCGGAGTCCGCGAAGTGGACACGGTGTTGGAGTAATGCTTGCGCAGGTTGTTCTATAGCTTCTCGCTCGCGCTTTGCCTCCTCTTCTTGCTCTCTTTTGCGAATAAGTTAGCCACCATACTTGCTAGCCGCTTGCTGCAGCTCCACTCATATTTTACCTTGCCTTACCTATAAGCTTAAATAGTCTTGATCGCGAAGGTGCGAGATTGCTGAGTCCCTGTGGCTCACAGATTACTATTACACCAGATGCAAGGCCCGATGATTCCGCTCCAGGAGACGCGTATGAGCTCAAGTGGGAGTTCGACGAAGACTCTCAACGATACTATGTTTCCTTTCCCGATGATCAGTAGTGGTGCCCAGTTGGGGGTGATTGGAACTGTGTCGCATGTTGGGTTCTCTTTTATTTTGGCGCCGTAGTCGGGCCATGAGTGTTTGGATGATGTAATGATATTTATGTTCTTGATTGACGTGGCGAGTGTAAGCCAACTATGTTCTCCCCTTTATTATTCATATTACATGGGATGTTGTGAAGATTGCCGAACTTGCGACATATGCCTTCAATGCGATTATGTCTTTAAGTCGTGCCTCGACACGTGGGAGCTATAGTCGCATCGAGGGTGTTACACCCTCTCTGGGTGGACACTTAAAAAGGTGGATTTAATATTCTTGGAGGACAAAGTGGCGGCCAAACTCACTCCTTGGGAGGGCAAGAACATCACCGCTATTGGGCGTACTACCCTAGTCAAAACTTCCCTCTGCTTGCAAGTGGTCTACTACATCACCCCATTGGTGGTCCCCCAAGCATCCTCCACAACACAAACAAACCTTTTTTAAACCCCACCCATAATTTAAAACATTAATACAATCATCAGTTACTGTTGGGGAACGTAGCATAAATTCAAAATTTTCTACGCATCACCAAGATCAATCTATGGAGTAATCTAGCAACGAGGGGAAAGAGAGTGCATCTACATACCCTTGTAGATCGCTAAGCGGAAGCGTTCAAGTGAACGGGGTTGATGGAGTCGTACTCGTCGTGATCCAAATCACCGATGATCCTAGTGCCGAACGGACGGCACCTCCGTGTTCAACACACGTACAGCCCGGTGACGTCTCCTACGCCTTGATCCAGCAAGGGGAGAAGGAGAGGTTGGGGAAGACTCCATCCAGAAGCAGCACGACGGCGTGGTGGTGGTGGAGGAGCGCGGAAGTCCACCAGGGCTTCGCCAAGCACTACGAGAGACGAGGAGGGAGAGGGGTAGGGCTGCGCCAACATGGAGATTGAATCGCGTGTTGGGCTGCCCCTTTGCCTCCACTATATATAGGGGGAGAGGGAGGGCTGCGCCCCCACCTAGGGTTCCCACCCCAAGGGGTGCGGCAGCCCTAGATCACATCTAGGGTGGCGGCCACAAGGGGGAGAGGGGGAGGCGCACCTAGGGTGGGCCTTAGGGCCCATCTGCCCTAGGGTTTGCCCCCTTCCCCTCTTGGAGGCGCCTTGGGCCTTGGTGGGAGGCGCCCCAGCCCACCTAGGGGATGGTACCTTCCCACCATTGGCCCATGTAGGCCTCCGGGGCTGGTGGCCCCACCTGGTGGACCCCCGGACCCCTCCGGTGGTCCCGGTACACTACCGGTGATGCCTGGAACACTTCCGGTGGCCAAAACCATACTTCCTATATATTAATCTTTACCTCCGGACCATTCCGGAACTCCTCGTGACGTCCGGGATCTCATCCGGTACTCCGAACAACATTCGGTAAACGCGTACATACTTTCCCTATAACCCTAGCGTCATCGAACCTTAAGTGTGTAGACCCTACGGGTTCGGAAGTCATGCAGACATGGCCGAGACAACTCTCCGGTCAATAACCAACAGCGGGATCTGGATACCCATGTTGGCTCCCACATGCTCCACGATGATCTCATCGAATGAACCACGATGTCAAGGATTTAATCAATCCCGTATACAATTCCCTTTGTCTAGCGGTACGATACTTGCCCGAGATTCGATCGTCGGTATCCCGATACCTTGTTCAATCTCGTTACCAGCAAGTCTCTTTACTCGTTCCGTAACACATCATCCCGTGATCAACTCCTTGATCACATTGTGCACATTATGATGATGTCCTACCGAGTGGGCCCAGAGATACCTCACCGTTTACACGGAGTGACAAATCCCAGTCTCGATTCGTGCCAACCCAACAGACACTTTCGGAGATACCTGTAGTGTACCTTTATAGCCACCCAGTTACGTTGTGATGTTTGGCACACCCAAAGCACTCCTACGGTATCCGGGAGTTGCACAATCTCATGGTCTAAGGAAATGATACTTGACATTAGAAAAGCTTTAGCAAATGAACTACACGATCTTTGTGCTAGGCTTAGGATTGGGTCTTGTCCATCACATCATTCTCCTAATGATGTGATCCCGTTATCAATGACATCCAATGTCCATGGTCAGGAAACCGTAACCATCTATTGATCAACGAGCTAGTCAACTAGAGGCTTACTAGGGACATGCTGTTGTCTATGTATCCACACATGTATCTGAGTTTCCTATCAATACAATTCTAGCATGGATAATAAACGATTATCATGAACAATGAAATATAATAATAATAACTAATTTATTATTGCCTCTAGGGCATATTTCCAACAGTCTCCCACTTGCACTAGAGTCAATAATCTAGCTCACATCGCCATGTGATTAACACTCACAGGTCACATCTCCATGTGACCAACATCCAAGAGTCTACTAGACTCAATGATCTAGTTCACATCACTATGTGATAAACACTCAAAGAGTTCTGGGTTTGATCATGTTATGCTTGTGAGAGAGGTTGTAGTCAACGGGTCTTGACATATTCAGATCCCTATGTATTTCGCAAAACTTTATGCCATATCGTAGATGCTGCTACCACGTTCCACTTGGAGCTATTCCAAATTATTGCTCCATTATACGTATCCGGTATCTCTACTCAGAGCTATCCGGATAGGTGTTAATCTTGCATCGACGTAACTCTTTACGTCTAACTCTTTATCACCTCCATAACCGAGAAACATTTCCTTATTCCTCTAAGGACAATTTTGACCGCTATCTGGTGATCCTGTCCTAGATCACCTTTGTACCCTCTTGCCAGACATGTGGCAAGGCACACATCAGGTGCGGTACTCAGCATGGCATACTGTATAGAGCCTATGACAAGAGCATAGGGGACGACCTTCGTCCTTCCTCTTTCTTCTGTCGTGGTCAAGCTTTGAGTCTTACTCAACTTCACACCTTACAACTCAGGTAAGAACCCCTTCTTTGACTGATCTATTTTGAACTCCTTCAAAAACATGTCAAGGTGTGCGTTCTTTGAAAGTATCATCAGGCGTCTTGATCTATCTCTATAGATCTTGATGCCCAGTATGTAAGCAGCTTTATCCAGGTCTTCCTTTGAAAAAATACTCTTCAAACAACCATTTATGCTTTCCAGAAATTCTACATTATTTCGGATCAACAATATGTCATCCACATATACTTATCAGAAATGTTGTAGTGCTCCCACTCACTTTCCTGTAAATACAAGTTTCTAGCAAACATTGTATAAACCTAAAAGCTTTGATCACTCCATCAAAGCATATATTCCAACTCCGAGATGCTTGCTCTAGTCCATAGAAGGATTGCTGGAGCCAGCATACCTTTTAGCATCCTTAGGATCGACAAAACCTTTTATTGTATCACATACAACTTTTTCTTACGAAAACTGGTAAGAAAACCTGTTTTGATATCCATCTGTCAGATTTCATAATCGAAAAATACAGCTAATGCTAACATGATTCCGACGAACTTAAGCATCGCTACGGGTGAGAAATTCTCATTGTAGTCAACTCCTTGAACTTGTGAAAATACTCTTTCCCACAAGTCGAGCTTCATAGACGGTAACATTACCGCCCACGTCCGTCTTCTTCTTAAAGATCCATTTATCTCAATGGCTCGCTAATCATCGGGCAAGTCCACCAAAGTCCATACTTTGTTCTAATACATGGATCCTATCTCGGATTTCATGGCTTCTAACCATTTGTCGGAATACGGGCCCACCATCTCTTCTCCATAGCTCGTAGGTTCATTGTTGTCTAACAACATGATATCTAAGACAGGATTACCGTACCACTCAGGAGTAGTACATATCCTTGTCGACCTATGAGGTTCGATAGCAACTTGATCCGAAGCTTCATGATCACTATCATTAGTTTCCTCTTCAACAGTCGTAGGTTCCACAGAAACATATTTCTGTGTTGCACTACTCTCCGATTGAAGTGAGGGTTCGACAACCTCATCAAGTTCTATCTTCCTCCCACTCAATTCTTTTGAGAGAAACACCTTCTCGAGAAAGGACCCGTTCTTAGCGACAAACAATTTGCCCTCGGATCTGAGATAGAAGGTACACCCAACTGTCACCCTTGGGTATCCTATGAAGATGTGTTTGTCCGCTTTGGGTCCGAGCTTCTCTGGCTAAAGCCCTAAGCATCGCATCCCCAAACATTAAGAAACAACAACTTTGGTTTCTTGCCAAACCAATGTTCATATGATGTCGTCTCAACGGACTTAGATGGTGTCCTATCTAAAGTGAATGCAGCTGTCTCTAACGCATAACCTCAAAATGAAAACGGTAGATCGGTAAGAGACATCATAGATCGCACCATATCTCATAAGGTTCGATTACGACGTCCGGACACACCATTACCCTGTGGTGTCCTAGGTGGCTTCAACTGTGAAACAATTCCACAATGTCTTAAGTGATTGCCAAACTCATAACTCAGAAAATCCCCTTTTGATCAGATCTTAGGAACATGATCTTTTGTTATGATGATTCTTAACTTCACTCTGAAATCGCTTGAACTTTTCAAATGTTTCAGACTTGTGCTTCATTAAGTAGATATACCTATATCTACCCAAATCGTCAGTGAAGATGAGAAAATAGCGATATCCACCGCACGCTTCAATTCTCATTGGATCACACGCATCATCATGCATGATTTCCAACAAGTCACGTGCCCATTTCATTGTACCTGAAAACGGGGTCTTAGTCATCCTACCCATGAGGCATGGCTCGCATGTGTCAAGCGATTCAAAATCAAGTGACTCCAAACATTCATCGATATGGAGTTTCTTCATGCATCTTACGCCAATATGACCTAAGCGGCAGTGCCACAAGAAAGTGGTACTATCATTATTAACTCTACATCTTTTGGCGTGAACATGTGTATTACCACGACCGAGATTCAATGAACCATTTACATAGGGTGCATGACCATGAAAGGTATCATTCATGTAAACAGATTAATCATTATTCTCTAACTTAAATGAATGACCGTATTGCAATGAACATGATCTAATCATATTCATGCTCAACGTAGACACCTGATAACATTTATCTAGGTTCAATACTAATCCCGAAGGTAGATGGAGCATGCGATGGTGATCTCATCAACTTTGGAAACACTTCCAACACACATCGTCATCTCGCCCTCAGCCAGTCTTCGTTTAGTCCGTAGCTTTTGCTTCAAGTCACCAATAATAGTAACTGAACCGGTATCCAATACCCAGGTGCTACCAGGAGTACTAGTGAGGTACACATTAATGACACGTATAAATTTTGTTGAAGTTGCCAGCCTTCTTATCTACCATGCATTTGGGGTAATCCCGCTACCAGTGACCGTTCCCTTTAAAATAGAAGCACTTAGTCTCAGGTTTGGGTTCAACCTTGGGTTCCTTCACTGGAGCGGCAACTGGTTTGCCATCCATGAAGTTTCCCTTCTAGCCCTTGCCCTTCTTGAAACCAGTGGTCTTGTTAAACCATCAACACTTGATGCTCCTTCTTGATTTCTACCTTTTGCGGTCTTAAGCACCGCGAACAACTCCGGGATCAACTCCATCCCTTGCATGTCATAGTTCATCACGAAGATCTAGTAGCTTAGTGATAGTGGCTAGAGAACTCTATCAATCACTATCTTATCTGGAAGTTTAACTCCCACTTGATTTAAGTGATTGTAGCACCCAGACATTCTGAGCACATGCTCACTAGTTGAGCTATTCTCCTCCATCTTGTTGGCAAAAGAACTTGTCAGAGGTCTCACACCTCTCAACATGGGCATGAGCCTGAAATCCCAATTTCAGCTCTTGGAACATCTCATATGTCTCATGCCGTTCAAAACGTCATTGGAATCCCGATTCTAAGCCGTAAAGTATGGTGCACTAAACTATCAAGTAGTCATTAGGACGTGTTTGTTAGGTGTTCATAACAGACGACGTTGTAGGGGTTTGCACATCGAGCGGTGCATCAAAGACGTAAGCCTTCTGTGTAGTAGTGAGGACACTCCTCGGACTACGGACCTAGTCCGCATCATTGCTTACAATATCTTTCAAATTGGTCTTTCTCTAGGAACGTATTGAAATAGGGAGCTACAACGTGAGCTATTCATCTACAACATATTTGCAAAGACAATTTAGACTATGTTCATGATAATTGAGTTCATCTAATCAAATTATTTAATGAACTCCCACTCAGATAGACATCCCTCTAGTCATCTAAGTGAAACATGATCCGAATCGACTAGGCCGTGTCCGATCATCACATGAGACGGACTAGTCATCAACGGTGAACATCTCATGTTGATCGTATCTTCTATACGACTCATGTTCGACCTTTCGGTCTTCCGTCTTCTGAGGCCATGTCTGTACATGCTAGGCTCGTCAAGTCAACCTAAGTGTATTGCATGTGTAAATCTGGCTTACACCCGTTGTATTTGAACGTAAGAATCTATCACACCCGATCATCACGTGGTGCTTCGAAACAACGAACCTTCGCAACGGTGCATAGTTAGGGGGAACACTTTCTTGAAATTATTGCGAGGGATCATCTTATTTAAGCTACCGTCGTTCTAAGCAAATAAGATGTAAAACATGATAAACATCACATGCAATCAAATAGTGACATGATATGGCCAATATCATTTGCTCCTTTTGATCTCCATCTTCGGGGCTCCATGATCATCGTTGTCACCGGCATGACACCATGATCTCCATCATCATGATCTCTATCATCGTGTCTTCTTGAAGTTGTCTCGTCATCTATTACTTCTACTACTATGGCTAACGCTTTAGCAATAAAGTAAAGTAATTACATGACGTTTATGTTGACACGCAGGTCATAAATAAATTAAGACAACTCCTATGGCTCCTGCTAGTTGTCATACTCATCGACATGCAAGTTGTGATTCCTATTACAAGAACATGATCAATCTCATACATCACATATATCATTCATCACAACCTTTTGGCCATATCACATCACAAGGCATATGCTGCAAAAACAAGTTAGACGTCCTCTAATTGTTGTTGCAAGTTTTTACGTGGCTGCTATAGGTTTCTAGCAAGAACGTTTCTTACCTACGCGAAAACCACAACGTGATATGCCAATTTCTATTTACCCTTCATAAGGACCCTTTTCATCGAATCCGATCCAACTAAAGTGGGAGAGACAGACACCCGCTAGCCACCTTATGCAACTAGTGCATGTCAGTCGGTGGAACCAGTCTCACGTAAGCATACGTGTAAGGTCGGTCCGGGCCGCTTCATCCCACGATGCCGCCGAATCAAGATAAGACTAGTAACGGCAAGTAAATTGACAATATCGACGCCCACAACTACTTTGTGTTCTACTCGTGCATAGAAACTACGCATAGACCTAGCTCATGATGCCACTGTTGGGGAACGTAGCAGAAATTCAAAATTTTCTACGCATCACCAAGATTAATCTATGGAGTAATCTAGCAACGAGGGGAAAGAGAGTGCATCTACATACCCTTGTAGATCGCTAAGCGGAAGCGTTCAAGTGAACGGGGTTGATGGAGTCGTACTCGTCGTGATCCAAATCACCGATGATCCTAGTGCCGAACGGTCGGCACCTCCGCGTTCAACATACGTACAGCCCGGTGACGTCTCCTATGCCTTGATCCAGCAAGGGGAGAAGGAGAGGTTGGGGAAGACTCCATCCAGCAGCAGCATGACGGCGTGGTGGTGGTGGAGGAGCGCGGGACTCCAGCAGGGCTTCGCCAAGCACTACGAGAGACGAGGAGGGAGAGGGGTAGGGCTGCGCCAACATGGAGATTGAATCGCGTGTTGCACTGCCCCTTTGCCTCCACTATATATAGGGGGAGAGGGAGGGCTGCACCCCCACCTAGGGTTCCCACCCCAAGGGGTGCGGCAGCCCTAGATCCCATCTAGGGTGGCGGCCACAAGGGGGAGAGAGGGAGGCGCACCTAGGGTGGGCCTTAGGGCCCATCTGCCCTAGGGTTTGCCCCCTTCCCCTCTTGGAGGCACCTTGGGCCTTGGTGGGAGGTGCCCCAGCCCACCTAGGGGCTGGTCCCTTCCTACTATTGGTCCATGTAGGCCTCCGGGGCTGGTGGCCCCACCTGGTGGACCCTCGGACCCATCCGGTGGTCCCGGTACACTACCGGTGATGCCTGGAACACTTCCGGTGGCCAAAACCATACTTCCTATATATTAATCTTTACCTCCGGACCATTCCGGAACTCCTCGTGACATCCGGGATCTCATCCGGGACTCCGAACAACATTCGGTAACCGCGTACATACTTTCCCTATAACCCTAGCGTCATCGAACCTTAAGTGTGTAGACCCTACGGGTTCGGGAGTCATGCAGACATGGCCGAGACAACTCTCCGGTCAATAACCAACAGCGGGATCTGGATACCCATGTTGGCTCCCACATGCTCCATGATGATCTCATCGGATGAACCACGATGTCAAGGATTTAATCAATCCCGTATACAATTCCCTTTGTCTAGCGGTATGATACTTGCCCGAGATTCGATCGTCGGTATCCCGATACCTTGTTCAATCTCGTTACCGGCAAGTCTCTTTACTCGTTCCGTAACACATCATCCCGTGATCAACTCCTTGATCACATTGTGCACATTATGATGATGTCCTACCGAGTGGGCCCAGAGATACCTCTCCGTTTACACAGAGTGACAAATCCCAGTCTCGATTCGTGCCAACCCAACAGACACTTTCGGAGATACCTGTAGTGTACCTTTATAGCCACCCAGTTACGTTCTGATGTTTGGCACACCCAAAGCACTCCTACGGTATCTGGGAGTTACACAATCTCATGGTCTAAGGAAATGATACTTGACATTAGAAAAGCTTTAGCAAACGAACTACACGATCTTTGTGCTAGGCTTAGGATTGGGTCTTGTCCATCACATCATTCTCCTAATGATGCGATCCCGTTATCAACGACATCCAATGTCCATGGCCAGGAAACCATAACCATCTATTGATCAACGAGCTACTCAACTAGAGGCTTACTAGGGACATGGTGTTGTCTATGTATCCACACATGTATCTGAGTTTCCTATCAATACAATTCTAGCATGGATAATAAACGATTATCATGAACAATGAAATATAATAATAATAACTAATTTATTTCCAATAGTTACAACTTTAGCCATGCAGGGAGGAACACTATTAAGAAGCACACCATCGGACCTATTATCAGAACCAAACTTTGCAATCTCGTGGGCCACCCTATTGGCCCTTCTGTTAATCTTGGATAACTTGCAATTTATCATCATATTAGAAATACGTCATCTTTAGATCAACTAGAGACCTGCCTAGCAAATCATTTTCAAGAAAAGAGGCCAAAAAAGAGCAATCAGTTTCCAAAATGATGGGTTTGTGTAGAGCAATACCAATGTACAACCCTGCAAGGGTCATCTAAGTTTCACTTCATCCACACTACTGCACACCCTAATATAATACCATGACAAAATGATAACTTCTCCCGTATGGTTCCTGGCCACCACACCCACACTCGCAGCACTCATGGCCTCCACATAACTTGCCTCAACATTAATCCAAATGAACTCCGTAGCAGGAGGCCATCAAGTCACAAAATTCTCTTTCAAATCATTAGTAAAATTTAAACCATCCACACTCTCCTTACCTTTGTTGCTAATCTCCATCTTCATATTGGATTGACAGGACCGAGAAGGATGCCCAATAGTTTTGAATAGAACTCACAGATAGAGACAATTTCCTTTCACTCGCCAAAAATCAAATCATTCCTTAGTTGCCATGCCCTCCAAAACATGAATATAATTTACTCACGCACCAACGACCTTACTTGATCCAATAAATAAGTAACCAATCCGGCTTAGAAATTTTGAAAAACTCTTCACTTGGTAAACTCCAAACCTTCCTTATCGCCATACAGAGCGCACGAGCCTTGGGACAGCTCGCCAGAGCATGAAACACACATCATCTTCGATACTACAAATCGAGCACAAACAAATGGTAGTTTGGTTGTGTTTAACTCTCTTAACTTGAATAGCCAAACTGTCTGTAGCATTATGTCATGCAAAATTATGATTTGTTGAGGGACCTTAGCCTTCTAAATAATATTTCATAGCCTCCTTTCCTCATTTACAGCACCACTGGAACTCCCTAAGTCAATCTTAGAGTCCTTTAGGTTCAGCGCCAGCCTATATGCACTTTTAACCGAGAACATACCGTTTTTCTCATAGTGCCGCCCGAAATCAAAATTTCCTCAGTATCATGGGGATAAAACAGATGCCTAATAAGATTTTCATCCCATCTTTCTAAGCCATTGATGAATAACTTAGACACACATTTAACTTGAACGGCCTTCCTTTGGTCCGGTACTGATAAGACAACCGGTGCTAAATGCAAAATTAATTGGGACATGGTTAAAAGGCCTTCCGAGAGGGGTGGCCTTGGAGTGATAAACACAACAAAATTTGCGAGATCCCTTAGATTAAGATGGCCTTGGTTTGAATGGAATGAGCCTTTAAGAATGTGGGTTGGCATGGGAAATGCATGCGACGAGATGGACCTCAATCTCTTCTACGCCTCCACAATTATTATAGTTGGCAATGGAGCAAAGACACCCTTTTGGGAGGCGCCATGGGTGCAAGATCAAAAACCAAAGGATATTGCACCTCTTATTTTTGCGGCATCCACAAGGAAGAATTGGAAGTTCAAGGACGCGCTCCACAATGAATCTTGGATTTCGAAGATTAAAATCTCCATAAACTTCACCATCAAGCACATAAGGCAATTCATAAACATGTGGACTCTTCTCCATGGATTGAACCTTGAAGAGCATGCCAAAGATGATATTGTTTGGAAGCACACGGAGAACGGTCAATACTCGATGACCACATAGTACCTGGCACAATTCATAAGGACTACCTTCTCGCGGATGCCGCACGCGGTGTGGAATGCTTGGGCACCGCCTAAAGTCAAGCTCTTTGCGTGGCTAGCAATTCAAGAAATGATTTGGATGGCCAATAGATTTACTAAGCAGGGTTGGCCAAATTGCAATCTTTGCTCCCTTTGGAAGAGGGAGCAAGAATCTGGAGCTTACCTTTTCTACAAGTGTAGATTCACTCTCTGTCTTTGAAATTTGGTCAATGAGTGGCTACACCTTAAGCACATCGACACTTACTCATTGAACTTCAGCCATCGGTTAAAGATTGATGGATTAACCGTTCTGACAAAAGCGCCCCAAATTGTAAGGCTCGTGCGTCCCTTACCATGCTCATTTCTTGGTCTATTTGGAGTGAAAGAAATGCAAGAATATTTTGCAACAAGTCCTCTTCACCAACGATCTTGCTCAACAACATCAAACTTGAGGCTTCAATTTGGGTTGCCGCACGCCGAAAAAGCTGTGGACCATTATTTCGAGAGAGTAACAAATTTGTATTTTCGGTCTTGTAACACAAACACTCTACTTTCTCCTTAATTAACATACATGCGGCAAATCTTTTGCCCAGTTTCAAAATAAAGTGTAGTACAAGGTCAAGAGGTCGACAAGGTATAATCCCTGAACTTCCATTGCTGATCGGAAACACCTGACTAAAGAACTGTTAGCACGCAAAGCCGCCTTGATTGTCTATCCTGAACAAGCCAAAGCTCCATGCTGGGAAATGGACAACCGATGCCCTGCCCCGCTAATGCAGCTACGAGCCTACTACAGTTGCGGTGGCGATGAAGGCGGACGCGGTGTCGGTGGCGGCGGTGGAGGAAAGTGCGGCGGCCGCATGCTGGACCGCCGCCTGCCCTGCTGCGGTGGGGGCGGAGTAACGACGGGTGTCCTCAGTCCAAGAAGCCTCAACGGTGGCGCCAGAGCTCTGTGCCGGTCGTAATCGCGACCACAGCACGGCGGCTCAGGCGATGTCCGGCCGGCGGGAGCCGTCCTTTGTTCGTGGGCTGGGAACCTTTCGTTGCCGAGGTGTTGGCCAGCCGGGAGGACGAACTGCCGGGTGAACTTTGGCCCGGCATTCGAAGATACAAGAGCTGCTAGCAGGAGCACCAGGAGAGCTCGGGTGACTAGGCGATGATAGGGGAAGGGCACCAACACCATTGCTGGTGACGCTCTCAAGAGAGTTGTAGCGACCAAGCTGCTGAATATATGCAGAAAACTCGCCCGGATTGGTCCGGACAAGCGTCACGGATCTTGGCTGGTGCTTGGCCGTGCCGAACGGCCACGAGGGTGTGCAGAGGCAGAGCTGCTGATCCGGAGTTGTTCACTGGTACCCGTGGCCGTGGGCCGTGGTACCGATGGGTGGCAATGGCATATGACGTATTGACGTACACGTGATCCTGGCTGCTAGTGCTAACTACGGGCCGTGCAAAGAAGCACCTAGCGGAGAACACAGCCACCCAGCCACCACATGCACGAGTCAAGTCGTGAAGTCCACGACGAAGCAAATTGGACACGGGCATGGTCTAGGGCGCCGTGGGAGGAATCTCTCGCATGCGCTGATGCGCCGAGCGGTTCTCGCACCACACCAGCCCTCGCCGTGGCCGCCGTGGAAAGTGCAAACCCCACAGCGACAGGAAACCAAACCGGCTTCACAGAGAAACGGAGCTTACAAAAATGGCGACGGTTGCAGGAGAGGGACACAAAAGCATGTGCCCGTATAACGACGAGGGAAGATGTTGGCGTCGTGGAGGCGTTGCCGTAAAGCTAAAACGAAGGTGGGCGGATGATAAAAGCCAGCTGCCGTGCCGCCCACCCACTCTTGACCCGGTCCCGCGCCACCGTCCTCCGCACCCCCGCCGGTCGCCACCTCGTTTTTTCTTCTCCTCTCCCAATCCTACGGGTCACGAGCACCTGACCAACCAGCACAAAAGGCGCCATGACAACTCAAAGGCGTGGTACGACAACTATGAATAGATGCAATTTGGAAAGTGTGTGACCATTGATGGGCTCCTTCGTAAATGGCTGCCGGTGACGGCTCGACAGCGGAACTGCTATGGTTCCACAGGTTTGTTTACATTGTTCGTCACATAAGGACGTACGCCTCATGAATGTTAACAAAATTTCCATAAAAAATAGGGTACAAATTCGCACCTTGATTATAAAATCAAACCAAGGGAACATATGTTCCATTTAAACGTGAGAATTAAGGTTATTCAGTAACACACTACGTGTTTCACGTTGCTGAGAGTTCTATGTGGCCAATATGTGGTCATGCTACTCCCTCCAAACTTCCCGCAAAAAAAAAAACTACTCCCTCCAAACAGGTGCATAGGATGTGCATGTGATTCTAGGTCGTCAATTTCATTAACCAATATGTGTTGTATGTCGCCAAAAGCATATCATTAGATTTATATACACACGAAGTTTCTAAACATATGTTTTCTGTCACATATAATACCCCTACATATTCGATTAGACAAACTGTCGACCTAGAAACACACGCACACCCTATGCACCCGGCTTGAGGGAGTACAATTATGCACTACGAGTATTACAAGATTCATAAACTATTTTAGGCATATGTCACATGCCACTAATTCTTAACATGAACAAAACTTCATTCAAGTGATCCTTAGGCGTGTGAGAATTTGTCTCCCAAAGAAATTCCGCATTGCCATCAACACCTCTTTTGTAAACACGATGTCAAGTTATTGATATGCTTATGTTCATACCTTTAGGCTGTGTTTGATAGCAAAGTATTATATAAACCAAAGTATCAAAAACTACAGTATTTTTGCCTGTAGGTGTGAGATACCATAGTTTTATCAAAACAGAGTATTTTGCAGTATTCACAATACATAGAACATGTTTGGCTGTTGCCACATAACGCTGTAAATTTTGTTGTTTAGCCGTTGTGTTTAAGCACTAGCTCTGTTTTAAAAAAAGAGGTTTGGGGTTCTTTTTTTTATGCAGAGAAAAAACTGCAGTTTGTCCAATGCTACAATATTAAAAGCACAGTTGTTAGGGGCAACCAAACAACTTATTGTAAAAAACTATGGTAATCTAAAAAATTGTAGTATTCTCAAAATACTTAGAAAATACTTTGCTATCAAATAGGGCCTTAATAGGTTTATTATACCCTTCTACTCCTCGGTATTATAGCCATAACTGTTTAAATTACACCATTACTTGTTATTGTTCCATGCCTCCCAACATCGCCTACTATCACAATCTTTTGCGCAATGACTTTACTCGACATTGAACATAAAAATGTTATGTCTTACCGTTCTTTTTATGCTCACTCTCGTAGACGCTCTTAGGATTATAAGTACCTCATCCTATTTTTTTTATAGGATTTCAGTTCTTAGAACTTTTTCGTGTATTGCCTTTGGATGAAATAAATGGTGGTACTGAAAATTATGGATTTGACATGTTCCTGCAAGGTAGTAAGAATTGTAATTCTGAATAGATCGGAGCTCGGATGGTAGAATCGCAAATCGTAGAATCTTAATTAGCATAATCGCATAAACGTAGATTCTACTAACACAAATCATAGAATCGTAAAGGTTTGGACCGCAAAGTCGCATAATCGTACAATACAATAGAGATTTTTACAACCATGTGTGCCTCAATTCCATGATAATTTGAATGTCCACTCCAACATCCTTTGAAAACTCAATTGTGTAAAATCAAGGCTACAACTTTTCTTTACTATTGCACCGGCAAACCTTTTTACATGTTTATCCTATTCATGCGTTTCCCAAACCTATTATCCAAACAAACCCTTGTCTCTTTTGTACCCCTTCAATGCCTACTTACATGGTGCACACGCATTTTGAAGTTCAACTTTGATCAACAAAACTTAAGTTATATGTCATAAAAATTATACAATTAATTCGTAACAAAATATTGTTTCAAATGGTATATTTTCCATGACATATAATCAATATTACCATTGATAAAAATAATTGTCAAACTTATATTACGAAAAACGAGGATGTTACGTAAAATAGGGAAAGCGTGGTGCGATAACTTACATGCATCATCTGCCCACAAATTTTCTACGGGGAAATGCAAAGTTCCAAATTTATCCGTTGCAACAAAAAGATCTCGTCTCCTATCATAATACACCCGAATACAACCTCTTTCAACCCTAGCCACCGCCCAGTTTTTCCCCACACCATCGCATCGGTCTCTTTCCTCCTTCCCGTATGGCGGCCTCGTCGGCGGCAAGAGAAGTAGGGATATGTCCACCCGTTTTGTTTTCTTCTTCTAAGATTTTGTTTTTCCAACGACGTCGATGAGGTAGTAACAACAATGGCGTGTTGGGATAATGTCTCTCGGTCTTTCTTTACCTCGACAATGTCCGATCCGGTGTCGGCGAGGAGTCCATGAGAGTTTGTGTTCTCATATCTAATGGCTCTCTTCAGATCTACACAATTGTTGTGTCCTTCAAGGAGAGCAATTGGTTGGCCATTGGTGCAACGACTTCGATATCTTCTTGTGTCAGCCTATGGCAGGGTATAGTTTTCTCCACCCCTTGGACCGGTGATGATGGATTGCAAGCCTGTTTTGCGTGGGGTGATGCTTCAACCGATGCTTCTTCGACAACTTCTAGATGTCGTCTCAAGAGGTGATTAATTATTGCGGTCTTTAAGGCAGGGTATAGGGAAGGTGTTTGCTGGTGGCCCTTTCTTTTATCGTTGGTTTAGTGTACTTTTCAATGTCTGGTGTGCGGCATACAATCGGAGGAAGAAGAAGACTAGTATGTTTTGCAATGAGAGCAGTGATTCCTTCTTGAAGCCGTACATTGGAGTGATGCGTCATTTGTCTGTTACCATGTAGCTTCTAGGTTTTCTTGTAGGATTTGAGATACTGCCGCGAGGCGTGTCTTATGTGGATGACCTCGGATTTTCTTTCTTTCTTTATTTTTTTGTTCGTCGGTTTGTTCAGCCTCGGTGTTTAGCTTTGCTTGGCAATGTTTTAATAATTAATAATATAGATATGTACATCTTCTAATGTAGCGGCCGACGGTATATTCTCACTTTTGATTTTTTTTTTGCAATGTATTTTATTTTTGTATACTGGCCGGTCTGTGTCTAGTTGTCTTTCCGTTGTACTGTCTATTATTTTCCTTGACAAATATATTGGTCGGTCCACACCGATATTTCGGGCGTAAGGAGGCGAAGTTTCTCGCTCCCGATGTGCAATTTGTGTCCTGCAAAAAGGAGAAGGAAGAATGCACCTCGTGGAGGCAGATCACAATTTCTTTGCCGGGAGGAATTAGGAGCACAAGGAGAGGGTGATCAAAAAGACGGATGAGGCAAGTCCCTCAAGGATGATCATGGTTGAGTCGAGCGACGATGTTGAGTCCAATGATATTGACCGGGACAACCTCAGGCTCAACAATGGTTATGACGAGTAGTGTGTCTATCGTAATACTGTTTATTTCCATGTTTTAAGTTTGAACTCATGTTTAATTTTGAACATTTGGTAGTTTGAAAATGTCAAAATACACAATCATGTTTATTTGGGTGCCCTATTTTACATCATCCACGATGTTCCCATCGACTACAAAGACGCCTATGACGATATCAATCTCAAGATGATGTGCCGTCTCAGTCTCTCGGAGGTGCTCACAAGGGTAGGATATGCGTTCGTAGAGGTTAAATTTCTTTTGGCCGCCCTATTTTGCATCCTCCGTTGGAGATGCTCTAGGATGCCTTTTGAATATATATATTTTTAAAAAATATTGCCACAAATTGTACGTGTCATAGCATAATGCCACCTGTGTACAACCCAACATTACATTGTGCACGTAAGTATATTAACCGAAAGAGAAAAGAAAAGGCGATTTTCTGGTATGGCCCAGACGTGCGAAATATTCCCCGCTGGCACGGCCCGGCCGCGTAGACAGCGGGGCATTCTCCCTCTCCCTCCCCTCCCCTCCAGTCCGTCCTTGCCCAACTTTCCAGTGCGGCACCGGCCTCTCCCTCCTTTACATCTCATTCCCACCGTCACCGGCCACCACCCCCGCCGCTCCCACGCCCTCGCACCGCACCTATATCTCGCCCTCCTCCTTCCCCCCTCTTCCCACCCACCATTCGCCTGCGTTCTCCGCTGCCTCCCGCCGCCGCCTCCCCCCGGTCTTCTCGCTTCAGGTGAGCGTCTGTCTGCCCTCCCTCGAGTCCCGGACCGCCTTCTAGTGCTGTTTTTTTTTATCCCCTTTCGCTACCGAAGCGTGTTGGAGATCGAGATGTCGTTGGGGGTGGTAGCTTAGCCGCGTCGTGACTGCGGCCTGCGGGCGTGCGTTTCGGCTCGTGTTTTTCTGTCGGATGTTGGATCCGATCGGTGGGATCAAGGGTTGCACGGCAGATGCTGATGCTTCGGGATCCATTGCCAGTCTTGTTCGTTGGGGTGTCGAGGGAGCAGTCTTTCAGTAGATCTGTTGGTAGCCGTGTGCTGCGCTACCAGGGGTGCGAAGTTGGGCGTACTGTTTTTTCTCAGAAAATTGCAGATCCGGCCGGGAATTTCACATGTTCGAAGTCGGTTTGCTCGTAGTTCTCGCGAAATTGTCTAGACGGTTCATCTGTAACGGCTAGTGGAAAAATCTGAGTATTTGTTTTGTACTTTGCGTTTATGTTTATGTGTGCGTGTGTATGTCGTGGTGGTAGTGGACTAGTGGTGGTGGTGTGTGTGTGATACTGTGATTGGCGGATGTTATCTCGTTCCTCCACGTGAAAATAGTTTATGGAGTAGTAGTTCACAAAAGAAAACAAGTAGTTCGATGGTGTCATTGTGTGACATGGCATCTTAAAATTGGTAAAAGTAACATGTTTTGCAACTGAAATTCCCTAGTCATAGGAGTCAGTTTTTTTAACAAAAAGGGAGAAAAAGAGCATGGATGTAGTTCACGACCATATGCCTTGCCTTAAGGTTGTCCTGCCTCGTCAGAAAATGACCAATGCTTTGTATCAACCAGTCAGACAAATCATAAATTGTGCAGTATCTATTGCAGTCGTTTTAGCCACCAATGCATGTAACAAAATTGATTGAAAAATGGGATATCGCTTATCGGAAACTTATCGGTCGACCCATGATAAGGGGTAAATCGGCCAGTTTATCGGCATATCGGCCGATTTATCGGCATATCGGCTGATTTATCGGCCAGTTTATCTTATCGGTCAGACACCGGTAAGCGATAAATCAGCCGATTTATCAGAATATGGGAAGATATCTTGAACAGTATGAAAATACACATGTATCAGTAACATGCGTTAACCTACTAGGCTACTACCTAAGAGGTCAGATCTGATTGGTCTGCTGGTGCTTCAGAGTTCAGACAAGCATTTTGTTAGGAATTTGAATTTTCTTGAATGATGTATACTGTTGGAATCATGGAGTTGATATGTGTTATTCTAATATAATACTAGCGCAAAAAATATAATATAATACTAGCGCCTTTTGATGTACAACTAAATACTCTTGTTTGAATAATCTCTATCATTTCAGTCAGTAACCTAAGTAACTGCTGTAAATGTATCTCGGTGTTTTTTTTTCCAATTATCAGTGAAATGTATTTGGCTATATTAACTGGTTAATACTCAAGAGAAATATATTGCTGTCCTTGTAACTCATGTTCGCGTAGGAAGAACAACTCTTCTTTCTTTGTATCGTCAGTTTAATCTGTATTAGTTGGCAGTTTTTCAAGGCCCTGTTTGAATAAGCTGTTTTATTATATGCAGATCAGTTAAAGTAAATGGCTGACGCGGAGGACATTCAGCCCCTTGTCTGCGACAATGGAACTGGAATGGTCAAGGTAATTGTGATTACTTGGTCACACTCTATAACATAATTTCTTATTAGGGGCTGTCATGTTTTGATCCTGAAATTAATTAAGGGCTAATTGTTTTCATCTTTCATAGGCTGGCTTTGCCGGAGACGATGCTCCACGTGCCGTTTTCCCTAGTATTGTTGGCCGCCCACGCCACACTGGTGTTATGGTAGGGATGGGGCAGAAGGATGCTTATGTTGGTGATGAGGCCCAATCCAAGAGGGGTATCCTGACTTTGAAGTACCCCATTGAGCACGGAATTGTAAGCAACTGGGATGACATGGAGAAGATTTGGCATCACACCTTCTACAATGAGCTCCGTGTAGCACCTGAAGAGCACCCTGTTCTTCTTACAGAGGCTCCTCTTAACCCTAAGGCCAACAGGGAGAAGATGACACAGATCATGTTTGAGACATTCAGTGTTCCTGCCATGTATGTCGCTATTCAAGCCGTCCTTTCTCTATATGCTAGTGGGCGTACCACTGGTAAGTGAACAAAGAACAACTGTATTTATGTGCATATTCTCTTTTGCTGCTGTGTTATCTTCATCGAGTAGGAACTAACTGGATTTATGCTCTGTGATTGTTGATCATTGCAATTTGTTTTGGTCAATAGGTATTGTCTTGGATTCCGGAGATGGTGTCAGTCACACAGTCCCAATCTATGAGGGTTATGCCCTTCCACACGCTATTCTACGTCTTGATCTTGCCGGTAGGGATCTCACCGATTCCCTCATGAAGATCCTGACTGAGAGGGGTTACTCTTTCACAACCACTGCCGAGCGGGAAATTGTGCGTGACATCAAGGAGAAGCTTGCATATGTTGCCCTCGACTACGAGCAGGAGCTTGAGACCGCGAAGAGTAGCTCATCAGTTGAGAAGAGCTATGAGCTGCCTGATGGTCAAGTGATCACCATAGGCGCAGAGCGCTTCAGATGCCCAGAGGTCCTCTTCCAGCCTTCCATCATCGGCATGGAAGCTCCTGGCATCCACGAGACGACCTACAATTCCATCATGAAGTGCGATGTGGATATCAGGAAGGACCTGTACGGTAACATTGTCCTCAGTGGTGGGTCTACCATGTTCCCTGGCATCGCCGACCGTATGAGCAAGGAGATCACAGCGCTTGCCCCAAGCAGCATGAAGATCAAGGTCGTCGCTCCACCGGAGAGGAAGTACAGTGTCTGGATTGGAGGGTCTATCCTTGCATCTCTGAGCACATTCCAGCAGGTAACGGCGAATTTTGCCCCAATGGTTGTTGTTCTTGACTCGTTCTACCATTTGAAAGTTTCTGACATGTCCATTTCTTGTGCAGATGTGGATCTCCAGGGCAGAGTACGAAGAATCTGGCCCAGCCATCGTCCACAGGAAGTGCTTCTAGACAGTTGTCGTCAGACCTATTCTCAATGCATACCCTTGTCTAGTAGCATTATTAGGTGGTGGTTTTGTTGGACAAATGTTGGGCCGATGGCCCTCGTCTATGGGTGTATCTACTCTATTATGTGTGTAGTCTGATTTGATGGATTTATTATTGGATTCTACAACTTCATCGCTGTTTCAACTGGTTACTCGCTTGCCGCTGCTTCTGCCTGGGCAAACTTTGCTGTTTGATCTTTCTATGTATGGCTTTGCTTGGCAATGACCCGTTCTGCGTCCCACATCGATCAGGCTTTGGCCAGCTGCTGGGAGCTTGGTGTAGTTTGCTTGCGACAACGATCCTTCTTTTTGTTGAGTATAATCACACTTTTTGCTGGAGGGAGGTTGAGCATATGCTACTACTTTTCCCAACTGAACCGAGCACCGTATCGTCAAAGCGAAGCCAGGGAGTAGTTATTGCACCCGCGCCGCGGTACAGAAGACAGCAGGTCCAGCAACGGCCAACTCCCGCACGGACGCTTTTCTTTTATGCAGGTTGCAACAATGTTTTTTTTTTGAATGTTGGTAGTTGATCTACCAAATTCATTGATCAGGGAGAAAGAGCGCCGAAGAAGGCAAAGACATCAAAGAAACGATGCCATCAAAAGAAAAAAAAAAGATGTACAAAAGGGTCCTCAACCCGGGTCAAAAGGAATTCCAGCAGCTCCTACCATGTTCCACATAGTGATTTCGTCCTTCAGCCGCTGCACGAAGGTGCGCATGTCCATCCGTAAGTCCTGAAAAATCCGTCGGTTGTGCTCACGCCATATCTCCCAGGAGACTAGATGCATCAAAGATAAAACTCCTTTCCTCTTATCAGATGCGGCTTTACTCCAGCAAGATGTCATCCATTCCTTGATGTTGGTGGTGGCCACCCAACTATCAGTCTGCATGGAAGGCAGACTTGCGAGCCCAGCCAGTGTATCCCAAGCGCCGCGCGACCAAGGGCATTCAACAAGCAAGTGATATGCTGTCTCAAGGCTGCGTTCACAAAGCGGGCAAAAGTAGTTATTATCCCATCCACGTCTTTGGAGCAGGTCAGCCGTAGGTATGCGTCCGAGGGTAGCCGTCCACATAAAGAAACAACAGTTGCCCGGCGCCCAGCCGGCCCAAAGTAGCTTGGCCGCCTCCGGTGGAACCGAGCCCATGAACTAGATATGGTATGCGGACCTAGCAGAGTATGTTTGATCAGCTGTGAACCTCCATGCAATCTGATCAGGCCCGTTGCCGGTCAGTTGAACTGAGTCGAGGAGGGAGGCAAGACAGGCCAACTCATCTACCATCCCGTCCGTGAGCCCGTGCGCGAGGTCCTTCAGCCAGCGGTCATCATGCATGGAGTCCCTTACTGAGCGGTTTTTCCTAATGGCAATCTCATATAGGCTTGGAGCGATAACCTTGGGACATTGACCCTGCAGCCAACGGTCATGCCAGAAGCGGGCAAGCCGGCCATCGCCAACCGTGATAATAGTGGCCATGGAGAAAAGAGCCCGGTCCTGTTTGTCACAAGGCAGATCCAGCCCGACCCAAGGTCGCGGCGGCTGCTGCCATGACATCCAGAGCCAGCGCAAACGCAACGCTCGACCAAAATTTTCAAGGTCGAAGACCCCCAGGCCGCCCAAGTGCTTCGGCCGCGTCAAGAACTGCCAGCTGACTCTGCACTTCCCTCCCTTGCACTCAGCCTCCCCGCTCTAGAGCCAAGCCCGACAGAGCTGGACGACGCGTTTCCGGATCCATGGCGGCAGCTTGTGCACAGTCATTAGGTATACTGCCAATGCTAGGACGGTAGACTTAAGGAGCACTAATCTTCCACTTTTCGCCATCATGGCCCCCTTCCAATTGGCTATCTTGTCTCCAAATTTAGCTAACCACGGTTCAAGATCCACCTTTCTCAGAGCATGCAGCGAAAGTGGCATTCTGAGATAGGTGCATGGGAATTGTTTCACCGGAATTCCTAGCAGTTGCAATATATGGCTGAGGTCCAAGTTACCGCAGCGGATGGGCATGGCCACACTCTTGAGCGTGTTTGTGTGCAGCCCTGTAGCATTACCAAAGAAGCTCAACAACATCTTGATCATACTTGCGTCGGTCGCGGACGGTGTCATGAAGAGGGCCACATCGTCAGCGTAGAAGGAGCAGCGCATGATATGCCGCCGGCCGGGGAGCTTCGCCAGTAGGCCAGCCTCCATGGCCAGGTTCATAATGCGTTGAAGCGGATCCATCGCCAGCACAAATAGGAATGGGGAGATGGGGTCTCCCTGCCTGAGCCCCTTCCGATGTAATATTGGCTCTGAAAAAGCCCCGTTTATTAGGACACGCGAGGAGGAGGTGCGAAGAAGCATGGCGATCTACTCCCTCCATCTGTCACTGAAACCCCTCGCTTTGAGCATGTCCAGAATATATGTCCAGGAAACCGAATCGAAGGCTTTAGCAAGGTCAAGCTTCAGTAGAATCGTTGCTTTTTTCTTCTTGTGGAAGGAACGCGCCACGTTTTGGACATACAAAAAGTTTTCTTGGATGCTTCTATGCTTAATGAAAGCAGCTTGACACGGATCAACTAACAGATTTAGTTTTGGAGCGAGCCGCCGAGCCAAGATTTTTGTGAATATCTTGATTAGGCTGTGGACTAATGAAATAGGCCTGAAGTCTTGAAGGGAGTCAGCACCTAGCTTCTTGGGCAGTAGTACAATCAACGCTTTGTTGATTATTGCTAGGCCGGTACTGTCCATGTGGTATAACTGGTTGATGGCCGCAAGCAGGTCATGTTTAATTGTGTCCCAGCAGGTCCGGAAGAAGCCTCCAGAAAAACCATCCGGGCCCGGCGCTTTGTCGGTCGGAATATCGTCAATTGCCACCTTAACTTCTTCCATGCTAAACTCCACGTCAATGTCATGCAGGTCCACCTGCTCAAGCTCAAGCTCGTCCCAGTCAAAGGCGGCAGTGGGAGTCTGCATTTGTCCAAAAATGTCCGTGAAATACGAATGTGCCAACTGTGTCATTGCATCAGGCGAGGTAACAGGCCCTTGCGCCCCATGCAAGACATGGATTGTGTTCCTCTTGTGCCGAGCATTGGCTTTTCGATGAAAGAATTTTGTGTTGGCATCCCCGGCCTTAAGCCATAAGACCCTGCTGCGTTGCCTTCTCTTGATCTTAAGTAGCACAGCCAACCCCAATGTCCTAGACTTAAGTTTGGTACGCAGCTCGCGCTCATCTTCAGTGAGTTGGCGGGACTCCTGAGCAGTTTCTAATTGAAAGATCAACTCTATGGCAATCCCAAGTTGCCGTTGCAAGTCGCCCACATGCACCCTGCTCCAGTTCCTAAGCGCTTTGCTTGTGCGCCAAAGCTTGGCATTCAGGCGAGCGATTGGGCATCTGCTGCCTGTGCCCTCCATCCAAGCTTGTTGCACCACCTCGTTGAAGCCGGCAATGAACTGCCAGTAGCTCTCAAAACGGAACTGACGGTTGATGGAAAGGATGCCGTCATTGACAAGCATCAAGGGATAATGATCTGAAATAGTTGAGGCTTGCGGTAGCAATTTTGCAGCTGGGAAAAGAAGCTCCCAGTCTACGTTACAAAAAGCTCTGTCCAGGCGAACTAGCGTCGGCACTTGCTGCTCATTACTCCATGTGTATTTGCGGCCAATTAGCGGAATTTCGTGCTGGCTTGATCGATTAAGCGTACGACGGAACCGGTTCATCCAACGCCTACAAATCCGGTTGTTGTTCTTGTCCTGCGGGTCTTTTATGAGGTTGAAATCCCCGATAATCATCCATGGACCCAGCATTGAGTTGTGTATGAGCGCCAGTTCAGAGAGGAAGGCGGGCTTGCGCGGCTCATCATGCGGGCCATAAACTATGGTTAAGGACCAGTGGTCCCCCCGTCCACCGGCATGAAGCGAGCCATGATGGAAAACTCCCTAGTCACAACTGAGATAGCAGTGAACCGATCGGACCTCCAGCAGAGGAGGATGCCACCCTGGTGCCGTTCGCATCCAGGGCGGCATGCATGTCAAACCGCGGCCCAGCAATCTCACTACGGTCGGCGGGCGAGAAGGACGAAAGCTTCGACTCCTGAATGCAAACAATTGAGCAAGAGGAGCGGTCCAGGAACGCGCGGATCGTCGCGCGACGGGCAGGGTCGTTTAATCCCCGAACATTCCAACTAATCAGGGAGATTTGTTCACTCATAGTACACAATTGAAACTACTAAAGGGACCTCCAGGGCAACAGAGCACCCCAAGGCCATAGTACATAGTTCAGGCAAGTTAAACCATGCAGCCGAGCGGCGCACACAAAGCAACAGACACAGACACGCTAACAGGACACCAATCATGGGAAACACTAAGGCTGTGGCGAGCATAGTACGAGGCGCATCAAGCGCGAGGCGCAACAGGAGCCCTCCCCGAGAGCTCCTCCAGGATGGCCTGCAACTCCTCATCAGGAAGCCGAAGCTGCGCTGATGAGGACAGCCCCGCGATCTCCGTGAGCTTTCTCACGTTCTCCGGGGACATGGGCGCACGGAAGAACTCGATGTAGGCCAGGAGTGTGTCGTCGGAGAACTCCTCCACCTTCTTGATGATGCCAAGCTTGACGCAGATGGCCGCCTGAGTGCGCCTCGAAGTGGAGAAATTGGAGCACAACTTGAGGAGACGGGTGCTCTGACGGGTGCCCTTGCCAATTCTCAGAAGCTTCTGACGTAGGGACGGTCTTTGTGTTCCAGCAGCCAGAGCTGGAGGGGAGCCAAGAACAGAGTCTGAGAGAAGAGACGCAATCTTGCTAACAAAGGCTCGCTGCTCATCCACTTGTAGATCGGCCACTTTTGCCGTGATTGCAGCCACCAAGCCAGGCCCTGAGAGGTTGGCCTCTGCCAAGGCGCGCCTAGCCCTTTGCTCTTCTGGAGACTGTACCGGGGCGCACCAAAATTCAGCGTCAATGTCCTGCAGCTGGACCCCCTGGCCCAAACTTCCAGCACTGGGAATGCATTGAGCCCCTGGCCCAAAAAGTATCTCAGGCCCAGCCGCTTGAGAGAACCAGTCCATCGCCTCACCGGGAAGCACATGCTGCAGTAGATTACTGCCATGGTCCGGCCAGTGCGCTTTTTCGGTCCATACCCCAAGGAAGGCGGAAGAGGAGGCAAGGAGTATGGGTCGGACGCTGCTCCATGCAGCGGTGATGCAAAGCTGTCTGGTGCAGCAGCAAAGAAGGACGCACCCCCGGCAGCCTGTGTTGTATCATCCAGCAGAGAGTGGTATGGCCAAGCTGCATTCTGGTTGAAGCAGAACAAGGACCGCTGCCGAGCAGGGGAGTACAGCTGCATCATGCCAAAGGTGGGGTTGCTGAAGTTGACCATGTCAACACCTCCCCACTCTTGTGGCACACCCTGCGAGGAGAGCGCTCTAGCAGAAAGTTCAGCAGGAGGCAGATCACTGGGCTGTACCTCCACCGGCAGATTTGCATCATCATGTCCCACGGCAACCCTTTCAACAGCCACGCTCATGGCCTTGCTAACATCATCCCCCATCCTTACAGACTGCTCCATCAGCAACTCATTGCTAGCATCATTTGGCTTGTCCTGACTGTCGGCCTGGCTCCCCAACCTTTCAGGCTGCTCCGTCTGCACCCCTTGACCTTGCACCTCCTGCATCACGGGCTGCACCATCTGCATCTCTTCAGGTTGCGCCACTTGCACCTCCTCCAGAGCAGGAGTGACGAGGATCGTGACAGCCGGTCGGCTGTCAAGTCCCCTCTGCAGGACCGTCGGGGCGGCAGCGCCAACCGGGCATGCGCCGGCGGCGGTGCTCGTGTGCCGCCGATGGCGCCGAGACTCCAGCTCCCTGCTCGCAGTGTCACGACACAAGGCCTGCTCGCGCATGTTCTGGAAGAAGCGCTTGCGCGCCCCTCCACGCGTCCCACGGTGCCGACTGCTACCTCCTCCATCCCCCTCATCGTCATCGCTCCGGCGCCCAGCAAGATGATTGGAGTAAGAGCCCCCGGACCTGGCCCTGTCCTCTCCATCCTTGGTGCCGAACCTCCACTTGCCCTTGAATCTGTACGTGCGCGGCCACTTCGCGCGCTCGCCGCGCCCTGGGGAGATCGGCGTGTAGTCTTTGACAACATCCAGATGGATCAGCACCGGAAACGCCGGCCCTTCTTTGCCCTCCTCCGCGGGCGTGCCTTCAGGCAGAAATTCCCTTGGGCGAACGATGTCGGGCCGCTGCAGCACGGTGAAGTCAGACGCGCGCGGGGTCTTGTCCGGGTGCCAAGTCCAGAGCCAGGCGAAGAGCGCCGAGCAGTTAGCCTTGGTGGTTGATTGGCGCTCGATCAGGTCCAGGTCGCAGTCCTTGCCGAGGACCTCCTTGACACTCTCCCAGTCCCAAGCGGTCAGCGGCAGCCTCTCGATGGCCACCCGACAGTAGTAGCACCAGATGCGGCTGGTGCCAGGTGGTGGAAGCCATGGCCGAAACTTGAACTGCACTCCGGCCACCTCAATGCCCCGCTGCTCAAGGGCCATGTCTCTCTGGGCAGGCTCGAACGTGGTGAGGAGGAAGTCTTCGGGGAAGAACGGCGTGACGACGATGTCGCTCGGCGGGAAGCGAAAATCCCACTCCACCGCCCGCGCCACCATGTCGGCAGAGATGCCAAAGCAGTGCTCGACCGCCGTCAGGACGAGCGCGGATGAACGCAGTCGGTGGGCCTCCGCCTCCATGACCGGAGTGCTGACCACCTTGCAGCTGGAACTCGCTGGCCTTCGCGACGCCTCACCCGGAATATAGGCCATGGGCACCGCAGCTGGCGCCCCACGGCGCACCACGGCAGTCGTTGGAGGAGGCACCAGAGGCGCGCGCACGACGGCAGCGAACGAACCACCGGCCGGAGAAGCAGCGGATGAGGTAGGCTGTGAGGGAACTGGTGCGCCCTTGCTCTTCAGGCGCTCAGGGCAGCCGCGCTCGAGATGGCCCGACCGCTTGCAGGAGTAGCAAGCTATAGGATCACGACATTCAAAGGACTTGTGTCTTGAGCCCAGGCAGCAGTAGCACGCATCGCCAAAGCGCCTCTTGAATGCCTCCGCAGCTGCAGAGGACGCAGGGCGATAATGGCGTGGATCTTTTTGGATACCGGGCGACCTCGCGTGCCTGACGCCGCATCAGTTTCTGGGTGTGCCGAGAGGAGACCGTAGTCCACCCCGATGCATCCCCACCCCCATTTGGTGCCACAACAGGGGGTGGAGGCGAGGAGTAAATCGCCGGAGCAGCCGGAGAGGTTGCAGTGCCTGCCGCAGATGCGCCAGAGAGAGGCCTCGGGAGGGGCGGAGCCCGACCGGCCGCTGGCGTATCTCCACGGTCAGAGGCAACCACGATCGACTGAAGCCGTGGCCTGGCAGAAGCAGCCACCGTCGACACTCCAGATGGAGAGGGAGGCACTACGGCGGACGGCTAGGCGGCTGGCAGCGAGCAAGAAAGGGAAAGGGCGGAGTTACTTACCGGGATCTCGACAGATTCGAAGTCGCGCAAGGCCACACATGGAAGGATCCGCCCGGAGACCGGGTCAACGAGACGCGGAGCGGAGGCCTCCCTCGCCTCCAGCAGGGCAACACAGGGCAGCACGCGGCTGGAGACGCCATCAATGAAGGCCGGCGGGGCTGCGAGAGTCGCGGTGGTTGGGGACGCTGGGGGAGGAAGCGGCGGTTCCGTCCGAGCGAGAGCCAGATTTGACGGGGGAGCATCCGCCATCTTTTCAAGGACGCGTTGCAACAATGTTATTCATATGCATACAGGAATTCATATTCGAGGGAGGAAGAGAGGTACGTCGGAATTTCAGATGCTGAGTTGTAGAGGTGAAAGGGGAAATGTTCTCTCTAGTCGCCCCCCTGCCCCCTGCCTGCCCTCGTCTTTTATCTCTTTCCCTTTCTACGAGGTTGAAAGTAATTGTTAAGAGAGATATGTGGCTCGACTAACCGTACATGTCTACCAAATTCAGAGATATGTTTTTTTTTGAAATGGAGGTAAACCCCCGGCCTCTGCATCATGATGATGCATGCGGCCCTTTTATTAAAAATCCAGAAAGTATCCTCAAAAGGTCTTACAGCTTGCAAACGGAGCAAAACCAAAGCACATAAATCTGAAAAAATAGAAAGGGCCTAAAAACAGACAAGCTCTCTAGCCCTCTATCCTGTTATGCGAACGCCATCTGAACCGGTTGAATATAACCCAAGCCACCATATCCCATTGGTTGCACCCAGTAACCAAAGGCTCCCTGGAGTCCATAGAAGTGAGTAAGGACCACGTACGGATCCAAGCTGTAACTCTGAAGATAACCTGCAAAAAATTTAAGTTGTGTTGTCTATTAAAAATCATATCATTTCTGCAGTTCCATATAGCCCATAGTAACGCACATATTCCAATCCGAATACGAGCTGCCGTAATCTGTGCAACCCCAGCTAACAACGTCCCAAACAAAGACGCAATATCTACTGGGGGATTAATATTAAAAGCTATATGAATCGTTCTCCAAAGTAACTTGGCAAGTGGGCATTCAATGAATAAATGTTGTATTGTCTCATCCTGGGCACAAAAACAACACCGCGAGTTGCCTACCCATCGCCTCTTAAGTAAGTTGTCATTTGTGAGTATTACTTGCTTGTGGACAAACCACATAAAAATTTTAATCCGCAAAGGAACCTTAACCTTCCATATATGAAGTGACCTTGAGAGGGGGCCAGAATTAATCAAATCTGTATAAAAGGATTTCACCGTAAATATCCCATTTTTAGTTAACTTCCATTGTGTAGAGTCCGGCACATCGGAGAGTCAAACTTCAATCAATCTCCGAACCAAGTGCATCCAGGCTGTCCATCTCGCACCCACTAACGTACGTCTGAACTGGATATTCAAGGGAATAGTTTGAAGGACGATACCTACGTAATCTTCCTTACGTTGCACAATATTGTAAAGGGTAGAATAATGTAAGGCCAAAGGTGTCTCTTCTAACGATGTATCCTCCCAAAATCTTGTTGACATCCCGTTGCCAACCAAGAATTTGACCCTATGAAATAACATATCCTTCGTTCTCATAAGTCCCTTCCAGAACGGTGAATCAGTTGGTCTGATGGTAGTCTGGGCTAGCGTTTTCGAGTGCAAATACTTATTGCGCAGGATTTGAGACCACATGCCCTCCGGCTCTGTCCCTAACCTGTACAACCATTTGCTCATAAGGCATTTATTCTTAATTTCCAAGTTCTCAATACCGAGACCCCCTTGGTCTTTAGGTCGACAAAGGATATCCCATCGCGCGAGACTGTATTTCCTCTTGGCCTCATCAGACTGCCAAAAGAATCGAGATCTAAAGAAATCAAGTTGCTTTCGGACCCCTTTCAGAATTTTGAAGAATGAAAGTAAAAACATTGGCATACTAGTTAGTACTGAGTTGATCAGAACTAATCGACCTCCATATGACATCAGCTTGCCCTTCCAGCAGCTAAGTTTTTTTTCAATTCGTTCTTCAATACATTTCCTTTCTTTATTGGATAACTTACGGTGATGAATCAGAATACCCAAGTAACTGAATGGTAAAGCACCTAATTCGTATCCAAACAATTGTCTGTAAGTATGTTCCTCGTCTTTGGCCTTCCCAAAACAGAACACCTCGCTCTTATGGAAATTGATCTTTAAGCCAGACAATTGTTCGAATAGACATAAGATAAGTTTCATGTTACGTGCCTTAGCCACGTCATGTTCCATGAAAAGAATAGTGTCATCAGCATATTGTAGAATGGGCTAAAAATGGAGGAGAATTTCACGTCCCCGGCCTCTGCACCAACTAGGGATGCATACGACCATTTTAGTATGAGTACCAAGATAAACATGGTCCTCAGAATTTTTTAAATGAGTATCAAGATATTTTTTGATGAGTGGTTCCACCACACACCAAACTTGATCCTCAATAAATGGAGAAAAACCTCTGTGCATCACCTGTCAATTCTAGGAATTGAACTCGGGTCGTTAGGCTGCACAACCGCATGCCCAACCACTGAGCCAATGCTCTCTTTGCAAATTCAGAGATATGTGCTTTAGCAAAACTGAAAGAAAATTTAGTTAGACTACCAGCTTCCAAATTTCTTCTCCTAGACTCATAAATTTTTTGCAAGCTTCAAAATCTCTTCTAGAATTCAACTCGTGGATCACCATTGCATGTTTCTCACCGTATTTTCATCTATGTCCTTGATCACTGTTAAACTGTCAGACGAACAAGAACACGCCTAATCAGAAGATCATCAACTAGAGCTTGGGATTCCTGCATGCTAGTGCCTCCAAACATGGAACATCAACAATGCCATCGAACGTGATCGAGGATGATCCTAAATACTTTCCTTGCTGATCATGACAGATCTCAGCTGTCGCACCACGACCTCCATTACCTCCTACTGCTCTATCAACGTCAATTTTTGCAAAACCTATAGGTGGTGGGATCCATGGCTACTGAGTAGTACTCTTGGGAACATACTGGTTCAGTTTCGCCCATACCCGATGCAACCTTCCAGGTCCAGTCCAGCTATCGGTAGCGTCGTGAGGCCTTGGGCCTCCTTATCAGGCTTGGCCATCACATAACATTTCCCACACCTTTAGGCGCGGCTTGACCCCAAGCCACGAGAGCATGATAGCGCAGTTGCAGAACAAATGCGTCCTCCCAAGTGTCACGAGTCTCGGGATGATTAACCCAATGTACCTTGAGCCTTGGCTTAGCTTTGCCCCAACATTGGATGAACTCAAACTGCAAAATGGCAGCAAATTGAAGGAGGTTTATTGCGTGCGGAGACACCATGCTCACATCATAATCACAAACTTGGGTGGCAAGTGCTTCTTCAACTGCGAGACATCGATCACCTCATGGATCTTTGACTTAGCCGGAAGGGCCTATTTGTAGGATACCTCTCCAACATGACGCATCATCTGATATGGTCCATAAAATTTCAAGGCCAACTTTTTGGTTGCGGCGAGCTACCAATGAGTTTTGTAACTAGGGCTGGACTTCCAGAAAGACTTGATCACCTACTTGAAATGTGCACTCACTATGATTCTTTACCCGCCTATCTCTTCATTCATTCCTAGGCATGGTGCAGATGTTGCGACAACATGTCAGACATGGCCGCCTGAGGGTTTTGGATGATTTGATGGACAAAACAGTTAAGGGACTATTGTGTTTTGTGTCCATGAGTATTTGGTTTAACAAAGAGTTATGACCCCTAAAAATACTCTCTACGTTCTTTGTATCTATTGCTAACACTTTGATGTATTCCTTTCTATTCTACTGCATGTGCTACATTTAATTTGTCTTCACTGCTATTGTATCTAGCATTTGTTATCTCTGTCTCAATCATGTTAGCCTACATTTTGTTGGAAATATGAGCAAATTACTAGAGATTTAATTCGAATAAATAGAAGATAAATCATGACTACAGTAGCAGAGATTAATCTAATCATGTGAACTAGCATAGCAGATGAACATATCACATCTAGGGCACATACTAGAAACATGAATTCTACCACGATCTCGAACAGGAAGGATAGAATCACATACGGTGCAGCGGGAGTACCACCGCCGGTATTGACGTTGTCGCCCATGTCGTCGAGGATGAGGTTGCCGAGGTCGAGGAAGAAGTCGTTGTTCGCGAAGTCGTTGCTGCCAGCAGTTGCGCGAGTGCGCTCCCCAAAAACCTGATCGCCCCTCTCTCGTACAGGATTACGAGAGGCGGGGTTCCGGAGGCCTGCTGTCCCTTCTCCCGGTGCACGCCGAAAGGAGGGATGGAGAAGACTTTCTTGGCGGCGCAATGATCTGGAACGGTGGTGAGAAACCATACAAAACGACGACGGCTAGGGTAGACGTCTGCCTGACTATATAGTGCGGGACGATCCAAAAGAATCGAAAACAGTAATTAACGTGTCCGTTAATTATAAAAATATAGACAACATGCATAGCTCTGTCCTCGGCTCGGCTCAATCCCGCAACCCGCGACGCGGCGCGTCGTGACGAGGTGTGGCGAGCGAGGAGGAGGAGCGCGTGTGTAGGTCTCCTCTTCTCATGCTTATACAAGTGGTAGAAGAGCTCACCTTATAAAGAGGTGCAACTCTCTATCAACTTCCGGGGTGGGACTAAACTTTAGCCTCACTCACTCCACTCATATGTGTGCATGAATGGGCCAAGAGAATCTCAGAATTTTAGTTAGGCTTTTGGGCCAAAGGCCTACTAGCAAAATTCCAACAATCCCCCACAAAGCCTCATTGGCACATCTCATCATTTAGTTCCAAAACATTGTTTATATACCGATGCTTAGTGGAGACTGTGAAGTTGAACTTCCACTTAGAGATTTATGCTACACTAGATCACAACTTGAATAGTGGACTATGCCTTGAACTACAAGTTTTCTGCGAGACTAGTTTCACACAAATTCTTGACCGATACTGGGCTGCTGCAAGGCTTCCCCGCGGGTGGAGCGTATACGTCGTACTCCAGGACCTTTTCATGAATTTATTAGAGAACACCCAATTCTCACAAACTATGACGTTAATAGTCAAATTCATATAGGTGTGTTCCTCAGAAGATGTTCTGCAGGACAACATCTCTGCTTACCCGAATAAGCCACTTGAAACACATTAAGATAAGTATCAACCTGCCATGCAGATCAGGAGAGTATTGCATCTTCACGGAGTGGGATAGTTAATATAGGGATACTCTCCTCCCAGCTGACCAACAGCTTGTCTCCCACTTCTACTTCACGGGATCTCCGATCACATAGAGTGGGTTACCACTATGGAGAACTCATGCGGTGGGTCTCAAGCCCATCTCCATCGACGCATTATCTATCACGTTACGTGATAGACCCTTTGTGAAGGGATCTGCCAAGTTTTTCGACGTTTGGATATAATCCAACGTAATAACTCCGGAGTTCCTCAATTTTTTGACAGATTTTAGTCTCCTCTTCACATGTCTTGAGGACTTCATATTGTCCTTTGAACTGTTTATCTTGACGATCACAGTTTGATTATAACAGTTCATCAGGATAGGGGGTATTGGTTTTTCAACCATAGGTAAGTCCATCAAGAGTTCACGAAGCCACTCTGCTTCAACAGTGGCAGTGTCTAATGCTGTGAGTTCTTCTTCCATAGTTGACCTCGTTAAGATGGTCTGCTTGCAAGACTTCTAGGAAATAGCACCACTACCAAGTGTAAAAACATAACCACTTGTGGCCTTAATCTCATCAGCATCAGATATCCAGTTTGAGTCACTATAACCCTCCAGTACCCTTGGATACCCGGTGTAGTGAATCCCATAGCTCGCGGTGCCTTTCAAATAGCGCATAACTCTCTCACGCGCATGCCAATGATCATGTCCCAGTTTTGACACAAACCGACTCATCTTGCTCACAACAAAAGAGATGTCAGGCCTCGTGGCACTCGCCAAATACATAAGCGAGCCAATAATCTGGGAATACCTCAGTTGATCTCTAGCAATCCGTCGGTTCTTTCGAAGCAACACACTAGCATCATATGGAGTTGGAGAAGGCGTGCAGTCGCTATACCCAAAACGACTCAAGACCTTTTCCACATAGTGAGACTGAAGCAGTGTGATCCCACCATTCTCATCTCTCAACAGCTTGATGTTTAAGATAACATCAACTACTCCTAGATCCTTCATCTCAAAACAGCGAGATAAGAAATCCTTAACCTCCTTGATTAAATCAAGTTTGGTTCCAAAGATCAGTATGTCGTCGACATACAGACAAAGAATAACTCCTTCGCCCCCACCATAGCGATAGTACACGCACTTGTCACCATCGTTTACTACAAAGCCGACAGCAGTTATGTTCTTTAGAACTTCTCATGCCACTCCTTAGGAGCTTGTTTAAGGCCATATAAAGACTTTAATAACTTGCACACCTTTCCTTCCCGACCAGGTACTACAAAACCATCTGGCTGATCCATGTAAATTTCCTCCTTCAACTCTCCATTGAGGAAAGCTGTCTTAACGTCCATTTGATGAACGAGAAGACCATGTGAGGCAGCTAGTGATAGTAGCACCCTAATTGTGGTCAGTCTAGCCACGGGTGAGTAAGTATCAAAGAAGTCTTCACCTTCTTTCTGGGTATAACCCTTGGCCACAAGCCGTGCCTTGTACTTTTCAATCGTACCATCAGGTCTAACCTTCTTCTTGAACACCCACTTACATCCTATAGGTTTGCACCCATAAGGACGGTTAGTGATCTCCCAGGTACCGTTAGCTAAGATGGAATCCATCTCGCTATGAACAGCTTCCTTCCAGTAGTCAGCATCAGGAGATGCATAGGCTTCTGAAATAGTCATGGGTGTATCATCCACAAGGTACACAATGAAATCATCACCAAAAGACTTTGCAGTCCTCTGTCTCTTTCTCCTCACAGGAGTTCCATTGTCACCCTCAACAGGATTCTCAACATGTTCCATCGCAATGGTGGGTTCAGGAATTACAACGAATTCCTCACTAGATGGAGTAGGTATCTCCTGATTTGATGAACTCGACATATCCTTCATAGGAAATATGTCCTCAAAGAAAGTTGCATCATTTGACTCCATAATCGTACCAACATGCATGTAAGATACCTCTGATTTTATTATCAAAAATCTATAGCCAATGCTATGAAAAGCATAGCCCAGAAGAACACAATCCACGATTTTTGGTCCAAGCTTACGCTTCTTGGGAATTGGTATATTGACTTTCGCCAAACAACCCCAAGTACGTAGGTAAGAGAGTTTTGATATTTTCCTTTCCCATTCCTCAAATGGAGTCATGGTCTTATGCTTTGTGGGAACTCGGTTTAGGACATGACACGCAGTCATTAGCGCCTCCCCCACCATTCCTTGGAAAGACCCGATGTGTCTAACATGGTGTTAACCATATCAGTTAGAGTTCGGTTCTTTCTTTCAGCTACCCCATTTGACTGAGGTGAGTAGGGAGGCGTCCTCTCATGGATTATACCATGTTCCTCACAAAACAGATCAAATTCATTGGAAAAATACTCTCCACCACGATCGGACCTAAGCCGTTTAATTTTTCGATCAAGTTGGTTCTCTACCTCAACTTTATAGTTTTTGAAGAAAGTTAAAGTCTCATCTTTTGATTTCAGAAGATACACATAACAATATCTAGTGGAGTCATCAATCAACGTCATGAAGTATCTCTTTCCACCTTTTGTCAACACGCCATTCATCTCACAAAGATCAGAATGTATAAGCTCTAGTGGCGCCAAGTCTCTTGCCTCTGCAGTCTTATGGGACTTGCGAGGTTTCTTAGCTTGCACACATAGTTGGAACTTAGAGCCTTTGACAGTAGAGATTTTCGGAATTAAATTCATATTGGCTAGCCGCGTCATGCAACCAAAGTTAATGTGACAAAGTCGTGAATGCCAAATATCAGACTCATTGTTGTGGCAAACATTATTAATAACTTTAGTGCAAATATCTGACAAAGACAGGCGGAACAAGCCTCCGCTCTCATAGCCTTTTCCAACAAATTGTCCATACTTAGAAATTATGACTTTATTGGATTCGAAAACCAACTTAAAACCATCTCGACATAAACGGGAACCGCTAACAAGATTTTTATTTATGGACGGCACATGATGAACGTTCTTCAGACGCATAGTCTTTCCCGAAGTAAACTTCAGATCGACCGTACCAACACCTCGAACAATGGCATGTGACCCGCTCCCCATCAGCACGGGTGAAGTCCCTATTGCCTGGTAAGAAGAAAACATGGAGGCGTTAGCACAAACATGTACATTGGCACCGGTGTCAATTAACCAATCAGGGGATTGAAATACTGAAAGGATGGTAGGAAAAATACCGTACCCTGATTCCTTCATATCAATATCACCGATGACAACATTAGCGGACTTGCCGCTCTTGTCATGTTCGCGCTCCTCAAAGTGGTTAGGACACTTCGGAGCCCAGTGATTAGGATCACCACAGACATGGCAAAGTCCCTTCCCCTTCTTATGAGAAGTCTTCTTGAAGTTGGTAGAATGTGATGGCTTGTTCTTTGTATCAAACTTGCCTTTGCCCTGAGATTTTGTTCTTGTTGTTTTTGAACTTGTTGGGCTGGGAGTTCTTCTTCTGTACCATGTGGGCACTAGAAGATCCCTCAGCAACTCGAGCACGTGTGTCCTTTGCTCTCGCCTTCTCTTCAACATCAAGAGTACCAATGAGATCCATAAAGGAAAACTCCTGTCTCTTGTGTTTCAGGAAAGTACTCCCTCTATTCCTTGATATAAGGTGTATAGATTTTTGAGAAAAAGTCCGAAATATAAGGTGTATTGCGTTGCACCACTCGTTTGGATAATGTTTTTAGGGATTTGACTGCATTTCCTTATATTAGGCAAGCTCCTCTATTTTCTCATGTTAATTAGTCAGGTGTAATCTTGCCCAAAACTTGGGAAATTTTCCCTCCACATGCGTTCTTTAATTTTTGTGCCAAAAACTATACACCCTATATTAAGGAACGGAGGGAGTAGCAAAATTGTTCCATGAAGGTGGAAGTTTGGCAATGATGCCTCCGGCAACACACACTTGAAGTACTCAAATTCTTTTGCGAGCGACTGTATCTCATGAGCCTGCTGTACAACAGAGCGCTCATCAGTCATCTTGTAGTCATATAATTGCTCCATGACGTACAACTCGCTGCCGGCGTCCGAGGCACCAAACTTGGCCTCGAGCACAGCCCACATGTCCTTGCCATTTTCAAACGACATATACGAATCCACAATGGAATCATCCAGAACACTCAGAAGAGCGCCTTTAAAGAGAGTATCGATCTTCTCCAAAGCTTCCAGTTGTGCTGGATTAAGATCGCCCTTAGGCTTGCCCTTGGTGGCGTCATAGCAGCCCATGGTCTAAAACCAGTAGACTTCTCTCGTACGCCACCTCTTATATTGCGCCCCTTTAAAGGCGGGCGGCTTCAGATGCACAGCAAAACCACTCATAGTAAATTGCCTATAATCAGGTTTTTGGATTGTTGGAAATATGAGCAAATTACTACGAGATTTAATCTGAATAAATAGAAGATAAATCATGACTACAGTAGCAGAGATTAAACTAATCATGTGAACTAGCATAGCAGATGAACAGATCACATCTAGGGCACATACTAGAAACATGAATACTACCATGATCTCGAATAGGAAGGATAGAATCACATACGGTGCAGCGGGAGTAGCACCGCCGGTGTTGACGTTGTCGCCCATGTCGTCAAGGATGAGGTTGCCGAGGTCGGGGAAGAAGTCGTCGTTCATGAAGTCGTCGCTGCCAGCAGTCACGCGAGTGCGCTCCCCAAAAACCTGATCGCCCATCTCCCGTACAGGATTACGAGAGGCGGGGTTCCGGAGGCCTGCTGTCCCTTCTCCTGGTGCATGCCGAAAGGAGGGATGGAGAAGACTTGCTTGATAGCGCAATGATCTGGAACGGTGGTGAGAAACCATACAAAACGGCGGCGGCTAGGGTAGACGTCTGCGTGACTATATAGTGCGGGCCGGGCAGGTCGTGGGAGTAAACCCCACGTCCGAGTTGTCACGATCCAAAAGAATCGGAAACGGTTCAATAATTAACGCGTCCGTTAATTATTAATTAATGACCCATTAATTTTTCCCGAGCACACAACATGCATAGCTCTGTCCTCGGCTCGGCTCAATCTCGGAACCCGTCGTGACGAGGCGTGGCATGGCGAGGCGAGCGAGGAGGAGGAGCGCGCATGTAGGTCTCCTCTTCTCATGCTCATACAAGTGGTAGAAGAGCTCACCTTATAAAGAGGTGCAACTCTCTCTCAACTTCCGAGGTGGGACTAAACTTTAGCCTCACTCACTCCACTCACATGTGTGGATGAATGGGCCAATAGAATTTCAGAATTTTAGTTGGGCTTTGGGCCCAAGGCCTACTAGGAAAATTCCAACACATGTCGTCTGAGTTATTTTTTGTTTGATTAGTTTGTATTCGTTACTACAATTTACTTTGTTTGTCTTCGGTTAGTTCATTTTATCTGAATAATTTGTTAGAATGTCCCATTCACCCCCTACTGGTCAGTATTTGCCTTACAAGGAATTTGTAAAGAATTTCATGTGAGTCTAGTCCATAAGATTTTTTCCAATGAAGATAATTTAGTTTAAAAGAATGAACCCTCTAGAAATCATACACACCACTTTCCTGTGCTACAATTCCATAAGAATTCTATTTTTTTGTCTATGAAAATTGTTAGTGCATCTAGTGCCCCTGAGTGATTTTGGTGTATTGAAGACTTATAGGTAAAGAGACTAATGTGTTTGTGAGTGTACACAGGTTCTATAAGTCTATGAGTAGTTTGATATTTACGATGAAAGTCGACCCCTAAAAATGAATGTCTTCAGGTGAAGACTTTGGTTTTCTTGAAGACTTTGATAGTGAGGAAATTGGTGTAACCTTGAAGATTTGATATTCATGCGAGGATTATGAAGCGTGAAGACTTTTGTTTTCGTAGTTTCATTTTCTCTTTCTTGAGTCATATGAAACACCGTAGTGTTAAAGGGGGTCGAAGTAAAACTAGCAAAAAGTTTCCAAGAGATGCTCATCTCAAAATCCTACACCTACCCAATCCTTTCGAGTGAAGCCATTGGAAATCTCATACAATTCAGTCAATTTCTTCAGTGACAGAGACGAAGTTCTTATGGTCTCTGAGGAATTTGTTCTGACTGAGGAGTTAGGAATTTGCTAGTGCGGATTGCCTACAAGTGAGGAACATGATAGCCCTGAGGAATTTGATACTCAAACATCCGACCGTTGCTGTGCTACGCGCCAACTGTCCCAAAATATCTACCCACCTAATGTTATATCATTGAAGGGCATTTATGTATTATCATGTCGGGCTGCTCCCTAGGCTATAAATAGCCACCCCCTACAACTATTAGTTCGTTGGTTGCTCCGAGAGAAACTGACACTTGTCATTGAGAGCATCCCATCCTCCGAGGACTTTGAGCGGTAATCATCAAGTGAGGAAAAACCCAAACCCAAACACCTACAAACCTAAAGTGATTGAGCATCACTGAGGAGATTGTTCGTGTGTGGAACTTGCGCTTGTCACTTTTGAGGACTGTGCATCCTCCAGACGGTTAGGCGTCATGGTCTAGAGCATCCAAGAGGAAATTGTGGATCACCGAGTGACCAAGTCTGTGAAGGTTTGGAAGTCACCTGAAGACTTGCCACGAGTGATTGGGCGAGGCCTGTGTGACCTTAGCTCAAGAAGAATACGGTGAGGACTGTGTGTCCTCAGGTTTAAATACCTAGCCGCTCCAACCAGACGTACAACTGTCACAGCAGTTGAAACTGGTCTATCAAATCATCATATTCACCAAGCTACTAGTTCTATTTTCTCAATCCTTTCATTTCCTCATTCATGTGTTGATGAACTTGATCATTCCTGTTTGAAGACTTTAACTGAAGACTTTCTCAATTTCCTATATCCAAATTCTTCAGTCACTTTGTCTTCAGCCTGCTTATCCTGTCTGCTCGCTACCTATGCTTTGTGTATGTTTTATTTCATAATGATGACTATGCTACTGCTTTGTTATGCATGTACCTGAGTACTTATTACGCTGCTAGTTGTTCGTGACTTAGGAAATTCCTCACCTTGAATTTCCTCAGTGACAAATTTGTAAAAATCGCCTATTCACCCCTCTCTAGTCGATATAACGCACTTTCAATTGGTATCAGAGAAAGGTACTCCCTTGTTCTGTGTGATTTTGGTTTAACCACCTGGAATTTTAGTTATGTCAACCGCAGGAATGAAGAAAGTGACATGCCCCATCTTTGACAGTCACGATTATCCCAAGTGGAAGGCCATGATGAGGAAGTGCCTCATGGCGATGAACAGCGAGATGTGGACCATCATTGAGATTGGCCTTACCGATCTATGCAAGATGGCGCATGCTGATGATATTCGCAAGTACACTCGGCTGGATACTATGGCGATGGATATCATCTGCTCATGCCTATCTAGAGATGAGTTCAGGCGCATTATGCATCTTTGCAATGTGAAGCTTATCTGGGACTGAATCTTTGACATCTATGAAGGTCATCGAACTTGTCATGATCCCTGGTTTGAGGACTTCAAGGAATCACTCAAAATGATGACTTTCGAACCTGAACCATCATCTTCTGCACCATGCCTCATGGCAAAAGGTTCCAAGGTAACTGAATGTTCCTCATCTAAGTCTAGTGATGATGAATCTGATGATGATTTTGGACCTAGCTATTCCAAACTTGCTACTATTGCCACTAAACAACAAAAGGCTTTGGAAAAGGTTCAAAATATGCTAGACAAAAGCGATGACCTATTGGGTGAAGAAATGGATCGAACTCAAACTCTGACTTATGATCTTCAAAGACTTCAGTCTAAGTTTGATAACCTTCAGAGTCATCATAACACTCTCTTATCCGACCATGAGAAGCTTTCTTATGAATTTCTTCAAAGAAAGCAAGATCTGAGAAGCTAAGGGCGAGTTATGAAGATCTTTAGAAGGAACATGATTCATTGCTTGCTCAATAGATCAGTTCCGCTCAGGATGAATTCATTCCACCATGTTTGAAATGTATTGAACGTGAATCTGCTAATTCTTCACCTGAAAGTTCAAATGCTTCTATTGCTACAAATTCATCAACTGTCTCTGTGGTCACAAATTCCTCATCTGAGGATACCACAGGTATTACTGATAATGCATGATTGAAGGGATTGTATGTGAGAGGCATGTACAAAAGCCTCAAAGGGCATCAGGCTCTTTGTGATGTGCTTAAGAAGCAGATCCTCAACAGGAACCTTAGGAAAAATTGTATTGCCTTTGAGAGAAAACTCAATGCTGATGGGACCTACTGGAAACCTGAGCAGTATCCCAAAACCTCATGGGTTGCTGTGAAAGGACCTCCAGTAGATCCATCCACTTTATCTGGCTTTACATGTGAATCATCATATTCTTCTGATGAGTCATTTGACTCCAACTATAAACTGTTCAAAAATTAGAATGGTGAACTATTTGCTAGATATGTTGGAACTAACTGCAGGGACGGCCCCCCTCTGAAGAAAATCTAGGTTCCCAAAAGGTGCCTTGAAAGTCTTCAGGTGAATGTCATCATGACACCAACTATGAAGAATAGGAACCCCAGATCAAATTCTTCATATGGACTAAAGTCTTCTTATGGATCCAAGTCCTCATATGGACCAAATTCCTCACGTGAATCAAATTCCTCATATGGATCCAAATCGTCATATGAACATCATAGTGCTAACACTTCTGTTTGTTTCGCAGGGAAAATCTAAGGGCTATGAATACATGCATTATTCTTCAAATCATTATGTTCACAAGTCCTCGAAGATTTTCTCTGCTTATTCATATGCTTACTCTAACCCTTCTTCTATGAAACAAAGTGGACTGGCTTCTGTGCCGCCTTTTCCTTATGGAGCTCACAGAATGATGAACTCTTTGCCACCCCTCCAGATGTGGGTGGTGAAGAAAAAGAACTAATCTCTTATGCAGGATCAGGCTCCAAACGAACTTGAACGTCTGATGAACTTGCTGGAGACCTGAAATTGCTTGAAAGGACGCAAGCTAATCATGAAGAAATGAATATTCATTTCTCACGTCCTGATACTGCTATTTCTGTTGTACTACTTGATGAAATTCAACCTGATGAATTTGATGTCATATTCTTCACTGATGAAGTATATGAGTTCGTAAGTTGCACTAATTCATCTGCAGGATATTCAACCCAAAGCTACTTAGTGGGCCCTCGACAGTGGATGTACAAATCACATGACCGGTGACAAGAACTTATTGATGGACACTGCTCTATCTCCATCGCATCTGAAGCGTATCACCTACGCCAACAAAGGCAAAAGCAAGGTATTGGGTCTAGGTAGGGTTGCGATCTCAAAGGATCGGCACATGGACAAAGTCATTCTTGTTGAGTCCTTAGAATTCAACCTCATGTCTGTCTCAATGCTTGGTGATCTTGATATGGTTGTTTTCTTTGGCAAGTATCGTTGTGTTGTGATCATGGAAGCCGACAATTCCGAAGTCTTCGAAGGCTTTAGGAGAGGAGACTTATATATTGTTGATTTCTCTATAGGACCACAACCTGCCACATGTCTACTTGCAAAAGCTTTAGAAGGCTGGTTATGGCATCGAAGACAAGGTCATGCCGGCATGAGGAACTTACACACACTTGTGAAGAAGAAGCACTTCATTGGCATCGAGGATGTCAAATTCCTCAAGGGCCATCTGTGTGGAGCTTATGAAGCTAGAAAGATGACCAAGTCCAAGCATTATCCCTCGAAGACTATCATGACTACCACTCGTCCATTTGAGTTGTTTCACATGGATCTCTTCGGCCCTACTCACTATGCCACATTTACAAATGCAACATCTCTATATGGCTTTGTTATTGTTGATGACTATTCTCTTTACACCTGGGTGCATATCATCACTTACAAAATTGAAGTACCGGGTGTCTTCAAATGATTTTCCTCAAGGGTCTCAACGAATTTTGGTGTGAAGATCAAGTACATTAGAAGTGACAATGGGACCGAGTTCAAGAATACTGGTCTTGATGACTATCTTGATGAACTTGGTATTACTCATGAGTTATATGCTCCTTATACTCCTCAGCAGAATGCCGTCGTGGAGCGCAAGAACAGGACTCTTGTTGAGATGGCTTGCACTATGCTTGATGAATACAAGACGCCTCCTCGCTTTTGGCCTAAGGCTATTGATACTACGTGCCACATCATCAACAGGGTATATCTTCACAAATTCTTCAAAAAGACCTCATATGAACTCCTCACTGATAAGAAACCCAATGTGAGTTATTTCAAAGTCTTCGGTGCTAAATGTTGGATTAGATATCCTCATCACAATTCTAAATTTGCACCGAAAGCACATGAAGGTTTTATGCTTGGTTACGGAAAGGACTCGCACCTACAGAGTCTTCAACACCTTTCACCATAAGGTTGTTGAAACTGTAGATGTGCGGGTCGATGAAACTAACGGCTCACAAAGAGAGCACCTACCTCCTGTGCTAGATCAAATGTCACTTGAGGAATCCATTAAGTTCAAGGCTACTAAGGATGTCATTCCTACCGAAGAATCTGCTGAAGAAGTCATTTCAGATCATGAAGAACATCATGCTGGTGCACCTGAGAAAAATGGCTCTAAAGAAAATGCTAAGCCCACTCAACGTCATCAACCCGCTCATCCTCACATTGCAAATGAAGTGCAGATCGAGAAAATCATCGACAACATCAATGCACCAGGTCCTCTCACACGCTCAAGGGCTTCACATTTGTCTAAATTTTATGGGCACTTTGATTTTGTCTCTATCACAGAGCCCAGCAAAGTAGATGAGGCATTTCAGGAGCCTGAATGGATTAAAGTGATGCAAGAGGAATTACATCAATTCGATCTCAACAATGTCTGGGAACTTGTCAAGTGACTAGACCCACGCAAGCACAATATCGTCGGTACCAAATGGATCTACCACAACAAGCAAGATGAAAATGGCCTTGCGGTGAGGAATAAGGCTCATCTTGTAGCTCAAGGCTACACATAAGTTGAAGGAATTGATTTCGATGAAACTTTTGCACCTGTTGCTAGACTTGAGGCTATTCGCATATTGCTTGCTTATGCTAACCATCATAATATCATCTTATATCAAATGGATGTGAAAAGTGCATTCCTCAATGGTAAGCTTGAGGAAGAAGTATATGTTGCTCAACCCATAGGTTTTGAAGATCCTAAGCATCCTGACAAGGTCTTCAGACTCAATAAGGCCCTCTATGGCCTCAAGCAGGCCCCTCAGGCGTGGTATGATACTTTGAAGGAATTCCTCATGAAGAAAGGCTTCAAACCCGGTTCACTTGACCCAACTCTTTTCACCAAAAGCTATGATGATGAATTATTCGTGTGCCAAATATATGTTGATGATATTATCTTTGGCTGTACTAACCAACGTTACAGTGACGAATTTGCCTATATGATGAGTGAGGAATATCAAATGTCTATGATGGGAGAATTGAAATTCTTCTTAGGTCTTCAAATTCGTCAACAGCGCAATGACATCTTCATATCTCAAGAGAAATACCTCAAGGATGTGGCGAGGAAATTCGGCATGCAAGATTGCAAAGGCGTCAAAATCCCTATGCCCACAAATGGCCATCTATGCACTGATGAAAATGGTATATACTTCGATCAAAAGGTATACCGGTCCATGATTGGCTCTTTACTATATCTATGTGCATCTAGGCCAGATATTATGCTTAGTGTTTGCATTTGTGCCCGTTTTCAAGCTACACCAAAGGAATCACACCATAAGGCTGTGAAGCATATTTTTTGGTATCTAGTTCACACTCCAACACTTGGATTATGGTATCCCAAGGGCTCGGTTTTTTATCTCACTGGATATTTTGACTCTGACTATGCTGGTGATCGAGTGGATCGCAAGTCAACATCAGGCACATGCCATTTCCTCGGACGATCCTTGGTATGTTGGTCCTTGAAGAAGCAAAACTGTGTACCACTCTCTACTGCTGAAGCAGAGTACATTGCTATTGGTTTGTGCTGTGCTCAATTACTATGGATGAAGCAAACCCTCAAGGACTACGACATCAATGTAAAGAATGTGCCACTCTTCTGTGACAATGAGAGTGCCATCAAGATTTCTCATAACCCAGTTCCGCACTCGAAGACAAAGCACATCCAGATTCGTCATCATTTTCTGCGAGATCATGTGTTGAAGGGCAACATCTCTACGGAGCACGTGAAGACTGAAGAATAGCTAGCGGATATCTTCACCAAGCCCTTGGATGAGAAGAGATGTAGCAAGTTGCGGTGTGAGCTAAATATCTTAAAATCTTTTAATGTTCTTTGAAAAGGACACACATCCTAACACTTATGAAAAATTGATGACTTAGATGTGCAACACACGAAGTAATGTTTTTCTTCAATCAATGAAGACTAACCCTCTAAGTGTGAAGAAATTAACAAAGAATTTGATTCTCAGAGCCCTACGACAATTGTACGCGGCATCTGAAATCATTATTCTTATGCGGTGGGTCACGCCACCAACAAAAGTTAAAAATCTTCAATTTGAGTTTTTCTTCATTTTGCAAATTCTTCAAATTTTCAAATTCCTCAATTGTTCAAATTCTTCAACTTTGCAAAGTCTTCACTCTTTCTGACTGTGTTCTTCATTGACTATATATATATTTGAGTTTTCAGTCCTCTACAACATTCACTTATTGCTAATTCTTCAAGTTAACTTTTTGCCTAAGTGAATGTGATCGGACCCGTCCCCCTCTATGCTAAACTCAATCCAGTCTGTTCACAAATTATTCATGTGTGTTCTATTTAAAATCCATCCAAAATCTTCACTGTGTCCTTGTCAGCTGAAGAATTTGCGAACGAAATGTTAAAATATTCTTGTAAGTGCATCTAGTGCCACCCCTAGTTGGTTTTGGAGTATTGACGACAAACCTAGTTGAGGGACTAATGTGTTTGTGAGAATTGCAGGATAACACAGGTAGAAGTCCCTTATTGATTCGGTTTTCCTACCAGAGATGACCCCTAAAAATGTATGAAGATATTGAAGTCAGAGTTGGTATGTGAAGACATTCACATTGAAGATTATGATAAGAGAAGACATCGCGTGAAGACTATGGAGCGCGAAGACTTAGCAGTTTCGTCGTTCTGTGTTTTTCTTTGTTGAGTCATAGGAACCACCATACTGTTAAGTGGGGTCCAAGAGAACCAGTCAGAATGACTGAAGTGATGCTTAACCAAAAATCCTATGTCTTCGAGTGAAGACTATGAGAGCAAATCTTGTCCAGAGTTGGATAAGTCAGCTTTGCTTGTAGCCCAAGTAAAGTTGCGGTGTGTGTTTGAAATCTGACCGTTGGAACACGTGTCAGTTCCTTAGTGACCAAGGGTCATTTCGGACAAATCAGGTCGGGTTGCCTAGTGGCTATAAATACCCCACCCCTACAACCATAAACAGTTGGCTGCTCAGAGTTAGAGTACGGCTTCTGTCGTTTGAGAGCAACCCACCTCGAAGCCTTTGAGAGAGAATTCCTTGTGAGGATAAAGCCCTAAACACCCAGAGCCAAAGAGTGTTAGGCATCACTTAAGTCTTCCTGTCTGTGTGATTTGAAGACTTATTACACTTGAGGACTGTGAATCCTCCAGCCAGTTAGGCGTCGCGTTCTGAGCATCCAAGAGTCATTATGGATCGCTGGTGAACGAAGTCTGTGAAGGTTTGGAAGTCAACCTTGAAGACTTACCAGAGTGATTGGGCGAGGACTGGGTGTCCTTAGCTCAAGGGGAATAAGGTGAAGACGAGGTCTTCTGAGTTGAATCTCAGCCTCCCTAACCAGACGTACAGTTGTCACAGCAATTGGAACTGGTCCAACAAATCATTGTCTTCAACGAGTCACTGGTTTCATCCTTCCCTTCCCTTTACTTACTGTTGGTCCTTGTGAAGTCATTGTATGATTGCATTATCTTTTGTCTTCACTGAGTGACTGCTTGTTCTGATTGGCTTCACAATATCTTCCTACCTGATCTCACTGCCTAGATGCTATTAGTCATTGTGCTTTCACTTCATTGAATACTTGACTATGGTTTGCCTAGTGTAGTCTATCTTCCGCTGCATGGTAATAGGTTTATTTCTATCGTTTGTCTTCGGAACCTCCATGTTTTGAAGACTTTCATAAAAATCGCCTATTCACCCCCCCTCTAGTCGATCACTAGCACTTTCAATTGGTATCAGAGCAAGGTACTCCCTTGTTCTGTGTGATTCGGTTTAACCACCTGGAGTTTTAGCTATGTCGACTGCAGGGATAATTAAAGTCTCCGCTGCATGCCCCGTCTTCGATGGAACTGAATATCCCTACTGGAAGAATAAGATGCGCATGCATCTTGAAGCCATTGATGTCGACCTATGGTATGTCGTCAAGAATGGTGTTCCCAAGGCTGGTGAAGGTGTCACCTCTGCTGATGTCAAGAAGTTCGTTCAACTGGACTCCACTGCCAAGAACGTCATCTGACCAAAGGACAGTATGGCCGCGTGAGTGCTTTGGAAACATCTAAGCTAGTCTGGGACTGGCTCTCCAAGGTCAATGAAGGTGTCTCAACCCAGAGAGATCAGAGAATCAGTGTCCTTCGCAACCTCTTCAACCGCTTCAAGAGAAATGACAATGAGAATGTCTAGCTCACGTTTGATCGACTCACTGACATCACAAATGAGCTTCAAGCTCTCGGCGCCACTGAGATCACCAAGCATGAAGTCGTCAAGACACTCCTGAGATCACTTGACAGCTCGTTTGACACCCTAGCCCTGATGATTCAAGAACGTCCTGACTTCAAGACACTCGATCCGTCTGACATACTTGAGAGGCTCAACACACACGAGTTTCAGCTTTCTGAGAAAAGAGACATCTACGGTCCCAACTATGGGCGAACTCGTGCCTTGAAGGCAAAAGCTGTCTCCTCATCTGAAAAAGAATCTGGCAGCTGTTCTGATGATCCTGAAGACATTGGAAAGGAGCTTGCTATGCTTGTGAAGAAGTTCCAAAAATTCACCAAGAAGAAAGGCTTCAGAAAGTCTTCACGATCAAGCTCAAGGAATGATGAAGCTTCTGCTCATGACTACAAGAAGAGAACATGCCACAAGTGCAAGAAACCTGGCCACTACATCTCTGAGTGTCCGCAGTGGGACAATGAGAACAACAAGAAGAAGAAGAGCAAGGAGTATGACTCTGACAACAAGAAGAAGAAGAAATACTCAAAGTCTTCTTCCAAGTCTTCCTCAAAGTCTTCATCACACAAGAAGAGCTCATCTGGCAAGGCACTTGTGTTTGTTGGCAAGGAAATGGATTCAGAGGAGGAGTCCGCTTCTGAGGAGGCGGAGGTGGAGTCTGAGGAGGAGTCTGATTCTGGCGTTGCGAGTCTGGCTACAACATACGTTGCCAAGTCCATCTTCAACACTAAAGACAATGACTTCATCACCGACATCGATGCAAATGACAAGGACTACTCCGCTCCTACCTACGGCTTCATGGCACGCGGTGCCAAGGTAAACACACGCACTACTCACTATCAAACATCTATTGAAGATGACTCTGATTGTGGTTCCAAACCCAGCTACAAAACACTTGCTAAAATTGCAACTGAACAACAGAAAGCTATGGAACATATTCAAAAACTGTTAGACAAAAGCGATGATCTGTTAGACGCTGAAATGACTCGATCTCAGTCCTTAATTGAAGACATAAAAGATCTTCACGTTAAGTATGAGGAACTTGAAAGTCGTCATGAAACGCTCTCAACAACTCATGAAAAGCTTTCCTATGATTATCTTCAAAGGAAGCAAGATCTTGAGAAATTGAGAGCGGCTCATGAAGATCTTCAAAAGGAAAACGAGCCACTTCGCGCCGAACAGATCAGTTCAGCTCAGGAAGGTTTTGAACCACCATGTCTTAAATGCATTGAGCATGATAACGCTACTTCTGTTGCTGAATGTTCTACTGCTGCTACTATTGCAATATCTTCAACTGTTGATGTGGTAACTAACCCCTCTGCTGAGGATACCACTGCTATTGCTGATGAGAATGCTAGGTTGAAGACATTCTTGAAACAGGGATGTACAAAAGTCTCAAAGGGCATCAGACACTATGTGATGTCCTCAAAAGGCAGATCCTGAACCGAAACCCTAGGAAAGAGGGTGTTGGGTTCGAAAGGAAAATGAATGTTGATGGCTCTTACTGGAAACCTGAGCAGTACCCCAAAACCACATGGGTTGCTGCAAAGGGACCTTTAGTGGATCCATCCACCCTATCTGGCTTCACTTGTGCTAATCCCATTGTTATTGATGAATCCTTTGATGCAAACTATAAACTGTTTAAGAATCAGAATGGTGAAGTGTTTGCCAGGTATATTGGTACTAACTGCAGGAATGGGCCGCCTCTGAAGAAGGTCTGGGTGCCGAAAAGGTGTTTGGAGAATCTTCCTGTGAATGTCGTCATGACACCACAAGTGAAGAAGACAAATCCCAGACCACAGGCTTCATACGGCCCAAAGGCTTCATATAGACAGAGGACTCACCTGAGTCGCACTAATGCAAATGTTTTGCAGGGAAGCCATACTCAGGCCTATGAATATGAGCGCGATTCATCAAACCGCCATGTTCATAAGACCAAGAACTATTCTGCTTATTCTTATGAGTACTATTGTCCACCTGCAAGACTTTTTGCTAGGGCTCCAAAGCCAAAGTTCTCAGATGCTGCACTTAGACTCATTGCTTCGAAGCCACCCTTGAAGATGTGGGTGGCTAAGAAAGCTTAACTCTCTTTTGCAGGGAAAGGTCTCCAACCGAAAACCAAAATCGTCTGACGCTATTGCTGGGGACCTTAAACATCTTGTAGGGCACAAGATCAAATGCCCAAATGGTCTTATTATGTACTTTGTTCCTGACTCGCTTGCTACTTGCCCTATCAGTCTTAATCTCGATCTAAGCTTTCATAATCCACTGGCTCGTCAAATGTTTTTGCTTCACAATTCTCTTCGTGAAGCCTATCCCCCTAACTGCACTGTAGGGTACGACACCAGCTGCTTCAGAATGGATTATTGATAGTGGGTGTACCAATCACATGACTCGCAAGCGAAGCCTTCTCATGGACTCAACCTTACGTCCATCTGACAAAAGTCACATCACATTTGCTGACACTGGTAAAAGCAAGGTATTGGGTCTAAGTAGAGTTGCAATCTCAAAGGATCAACACATGGATAAAGTCATGCTTGTTGAATCCCTTGGTTTCAACTTAATGTCTGTCTCAATGCTTTGCGATTTAAAGATGATTGTGATGTTTGGAAAATATCGTTGCCTTGTTCTAATGGAATCTGACAAGTCTCTAGTGTTTGAAGGGTATCGGAAAGATGATTTATACGTGGTAGATTTCTCAGCAGGACCACAACTTGCCGTATGTCTTCTAGCAAAAGCTTCTGAATGCTGGCTCTGGCATCGGAGGCTAGGGCATGCTGGCATGAGGAACCTCCACACCCTTGCAAGGAAGAAGCATGTCATAGGCATCGAGGGTGCAAAGTTCAAGAAGGATCACTTTTGCGGTGCCTGTGAAGCAGGAAATATGACGAGGGCCAAGCATCCCTCGAAGACAATCATGACAACGACTCAACCCTTCGAACTGCTCCACATGGACCTTTTTGGTCCCACTCATTACTCAACTCTTACTACTACTGCTTGTCTCTATGGCTTTGTCATTGTTGATGATTATTCAAGATATACTTGGGTGCATATAATCCTCTACAAGACCGAAGTGCAGGATGTCTTCAGACGCTTCGCCAATCGAGCCATGAACAACTATGGCGTCAAGATCAAGCACATCAGAAGTGACAATGGCACTGAATTCAAGAACACTGGTCTAGACACTTATCTTGATACTTTGGGCATTACACATGAATTCTCAGCTCCGTACACACCGCAGCAGAATGGCGTCGTGGAACGCAAGAACGGAACACTTATTGAGATGGCCCGGACGATGCTTGATGAATACAAGACTCCAAGAAAGTTCTGGCCTGAAGCCATTGATACTGCATGCCATATCATCAACCGTGTTTATCTTCACAAGCTTCTGAACAAGACATCCTATGAGCTCCTTACTGGCAAGAAGCCAAATGTTAGTTACTTCAGAGTATTTGGTGCCATGTGCTGGATCAAGGATCCACATCACACTTCAAAATTTGCACCAAAAGCACATGAAGGTTTTATGCTTGGATATGGAAAGGTATGGAAAGGATTCGCACTCCTACAGAGTCTTCAACCTCTTTCACTATAAAGTGGTTGAAACTATGGATGTGCGGTTCGATGAGACTAACGGCTCGCAAAGAGAACACCTGCCAAATGTGCTAGATGAAGTTCCATCCAGTGAATCAATCAAACTTATGGGAACTAGAGAAATCATACCTTCTGAAGCTCATCCTGAAGAGGAACTTATCATCTCCGCACCTGATCAATCTGAAGACAATGCTCAGCCTGAAGACAATCCTTCTAACGATGACAATGATCAGCAAGAGCAACATCTTCGTCCTGTACATCCTCGTGTTGCAAATGAAGTACAGATTGAGAAAATAATTGATAGCATCAATGCACCAGGTCCACTCACTCGTTCAAGGGCAACACAACTAGCAAATTTCTGTGGTCACTTCGCATTCGTCTCAATATCTGAACCCAAGAAAGTTGAAGAAGCCTTCATGGAGCCTGAATGGATTCAAGCTATGCAAGAAGAGCTTCAACAGTTTGAGTTGAATAATGTATGGGAACTGGTTAAGCGTCCTGATCCTCGCAAGCACAATATAATAGGCACCAAATGGATATATCGCAACAAGCAAGATGAGCATGGTCAAGTTGTCAGAAACAAAGCTCGTCTCGTTGCTCAAGGATACACTCAAGTTGAAGGGATTGACTTCGATGAAACATTTTCTCCTGTGGCTAGACTTGAAGCCATACGATACTGCTGGCCTATGCAAATCATCATAACATTCTTCTGTATCAAATGGATGTGAAGAGCGCTTTTCTCAATGGCAAGATTGAAGAAGAAGTGTATGTTGCACAACCGCCTGGCTTTGAAGATCCAAAACATCCTGACATGGTGTACAAGCTCAACAAGGCACTGTATGGCCTCAAACAAGCCCCTCGGGCTTGGTATGACACACTCAAAGACTTCCTGAAGAGCAAAGGCTTCAAACCTGGTTCCCTCGACCCCACTCTCTTCACGAAGACATATGATGGTGAACTGTTTGTGTGCCAAATTTATGTGGATGACATTATCTTCGTCTGCACCAATCAGAAATACAGTGAAGAGTTTGGATATATGATGCAAGAGCAATATCAGATGTCCATGATGGGTGAGCTGAAGTTCTTCCTTGGTCTTCAAATACGTCAGCAACGCAACGACATCTTCATATCTCAAGAGAAGTACCTCAAAGATTGCCTGAAGAAATTTGGGATGCAAGGCTGCAAAGGCTTCACGACGCCAATGCCAGCCAAAAATCATTTGGGTCCCGACGACAATGGTAAAGAGTTTGATCAAAAGGTATACCGCTCCATGATTGGTTCTTTACTTTATCTATGTGCATCTAGGCCAGATATTATGCTTAGTGTTTGCATGTGTGCTCGATTCCAAGCGGCACCAAAGGAATCGCATCACTTAGCTGTGAAGCGAATTCTTCGATATTTGGCTTACACCCCAACATTAGGATTATGGTATCCAAAGGGCTCAGAGTTTGATCTGGTTGGATTCTCGGATGCTGATTATGCTGGTGACAAGGTGGATCGCAAGTCTACATCAGGCACATGTCATTTTCTGGGATGATCACTTGTATGTTGGTCTTCAAAGAAGCAGAACTGTGTATCTCTCTCCACTGCTGAATCTGAATACATTGCTGCTGGATCTTGCCGCGCTCAGCTTCTATGGATGAAGCAAACACTCAAAGACTATGGCATTCATCTGAAGCAAGTGCCACTCGACTGCGACAACGAAAGCGCCATCAAATTGCCAACAACCCAGTTCAGCACTCGAAGACAAAGCACATTGAAATTCGTCATCACTTTCTCAGAGATCATGTTGTGAAGGAAGATATTGATATCATACACGTCAACACTGAAAAGCAATTGGTAGATATCTTCACCAAGCCCTTGGATGAGAAGAGGTTTTGCAAGTTATAGTGTGAGCTAAATATCTTGGAATCCTCAAATGTCCTATGATCAGGCACACATCCTAACACTTGTGCATATTGATGACTTAGATGTGCAACACACGAAGTAAAGTATATCTTCAATCAATGAAGACTTACATTCTAAGTGTGAATACATTAATGTGGAATCTGACTTCGGAGCGCCACGATAATTGTGCGCTGTGTCTGGGTCTAATACTTCCTATACGATGGGTAATGCCACCACCAAATTTTTCTGTTTGAAGTGTTTCACTCATGGCGTTACGTTTGGTATGTCTTCACATTTGGTTTGGCTTCAATCTAAACTTGTCTTCATGATTATCTTCACTATGTTGATTTGATTGTCTTTCTCATATATATATGTATATATATACTAGTGTTTTGTCCTCTACAGCATTCACTTATAGCTATGTCTTCTTGTTGAATCTTTTGAACTAAGTGAATGTGATCGGACCCTAACCTCTCTATGCTTTCTATCTCAAACTCTATCTGTCCAAATCATATGCATTCTCTTGAAACAGTCGAATGTCTTCTCTGCGTCCTTGTTAGCAGAAGATACAGAGACAAACATTAAGTCCGTTTTCAATGCTAATTCCTTCACCTGAAACCCGGAGAAGTAGGAACGACCACCTGACAATCCAGGCATGCGTGGGAACGTGGAACAACCTCCGATATGTTGCATGATGGCCACTTGTCCTTCAGATGTGAATCGCCAGGGGCACCTGTGTAATAACACTGTGCCGTCCCTGTCCCTATAAATACACGCCTCACCACAGTCATTATCCTTTCTTCCACTCTCGCACAAACCCTAGCGCCACCGCTATGTTGGGGAACGTAGTAATTTCAGAAAAATTCCTACGCACACGCAAGATCATGGTGATGCATAGCAACGAGAGGGGAGAGTGTGATCTACGTACCCTTGTAGACCGACAGCGGAAGCGTTAGCACAACGCGGTTGATGTAGTCGTACGTCTTCATGGCCCGACCGATCGAGCACTGAAACTACGACACCTCCGAGTTTTAGCACACGTTCAGCTCGATGACGATCCCCGGACTCCGATCCAGCAAAGTGTCGGGGAAGAGTTCCGTCAGCACGACGGTGTGGTGATGATCTTGATGTTCTACCGTCGCAGGGCTTCGCCTAAGCACCGCTACAATATTATCGAGGATTATGGTGGAAGGGGGCACCGCACACGGCTAAGAAAACGATCACGTGGATCAACTTGTGTGTCTAGGGGTGCCCCCTGCCCCCGTATATAAAGGAGCAAGGGGAGGAGGCCGGCCGGCCCTATTGGCGCGCCAAGGGAAAGTAAGTGGGGAGGGAGAAGGAAAGGGGGGCGCCGCCCCCCTCTCCTAGTCCAATTCGGACCAAGGGGGGAGGAGGCGCGCGGCCCACCCTGGCTGCCCTTCTCTCTCTCCACTAAGGCCCATATGGCCCATTACTTCTCCCGGCGGGGG
>NC_041380.1:336209403-336264307 GCF_002162155.2 Triticum dicoccoides | reverse complement strand
GATAACCCTCCAGCACTCCGGTTTTCTCCGAAATCACCCGGAACACTTCCGGTGTCCGAATATAGCCGTCCAATATATCAATCTTTATGTCTCGACCATTTCGAGACTCCTTGTTATGTCCGTGATCACATCCGGGACTCTGAACTAACTTCGGTACATCAAAACTCATAAACTCATAATATAACTGTCATCGAAACCTTAAGCGTGCGGACCCTACGGGTTCGAGAACAATGTAGACATGACCGAGACATGTCTCCGGTCAATAACCAATAGCGGAACCTGGATGCTCATATTGGCTCCCACATATTCTATGAAGATCTTTATCGGTCAGACCGCATAACAACATACGTTGTTCCCTTTGTCATCGGTATGTTACTTGCCCGAGATTCGATCGTCGGTATCTCAATACCTAGTTCAATCTCGTTACCGGAAAGTCTCTTTACTCGTTTCGTAATACATCATCTTGCAACTAACTCATTAGTTGCAATGCTTGCAAGGCTTATGTGATGTGCATTACCGAGAGGGCCCAGAGATACCTCTCCGACAATCGGAGTGACAAATCCTAATCTCGAAATACGCCAACCCAACATTTACCTTTGGAGACACCTGTAGAGCTCCTTTATAATCACGCAGTTACGTTGTGACGTTTGGTAGAACACAAAGTGTTCCTCCGGCAAACGGGAGTTGCATAATCTCATAGTCATAGGAACATGTATAAGTCATGAAGAAAGCAATAGCAACATACTAAACGATCGGGTGCTAAGCTAATGGAATGGGTCATGTTAATCACATCATTCTCCTAATAATGTGATCCCGTTAATCAAATGACAACACATGTCTATGGTTAGGAAACATAACCATCTTTGATTAATAAGCTAGTCAAATAGAGGAAATAAAATAATAAAATTATTATTGCCTCTAGGGCATATTTCCTTCAGTCTCCCACTTGCACTAGAGTCAATAATCTAGATTACACAGTAATGATTCTAACACCCATGGAGCTTTGGTGTTGATCATGTTTTGCTCGTGGAAGAGGCTTAGTCAACGGGTCTGCAACATTCAGATCCGTATGTATCTTGCAAATCTCTATGTCTCCCACCTGGACTAGATCCCGGATGGAATTGAAGCGTCTCTTGATGTGCTTGGTTCTCTTGTGAAATCTGGATTCCTTTGCCAAGGCAATTGCACCAGTATTGTCACAAAAGATTTTCATCGGACCCGATGCACTAGGTATGACACCTAGATCGGATATGAACTCCTTCATCCAGACTTCTTCGTTTGCAGCTATGTACTCCGCTTCACATGTAGATCCCGCCACAACGCTTTGTTTAGAACTGCACCAACTGGCAGCTCCACCGTTTAATGTAAACACGTACCCGGTTTGCGATTTAGAATCGTCCGGATCAGTGTCAATGCTTGCATCAACGTAACCATTTACGATGAGCTCTTTGTCACCTCCATATATGAGAAACATATCCTTAGTCTTTTTCAGGTATTTCAGGATGTTCTTGACCGCTGTACAGTGATCCACTCCTGGATTACTTTGGTACCTCCCTGCTAGACTTATAGCAAGACACACATCAGGTCTGGTACACAGCATTGCATACATGATAGATCCTATGGCTGAAGCATAGGGAACATCTTTCATTTTCTCTCTATCTTGTGCATTGGTCGGGCATTGAGTCTTACTCAATTTCACACCTTGTAATACTGGCAAGAATCCTTTCTTTGCTTGATCCATTTTGAACTTCTTCAAAATTTTGTCAAGGTATGTGCTTTGTGAAAGTCCAATTAAGCGTCTTGATCTATCTCTATAGATCTTAATGCCCAATATGTAAGCATCTTCACCGAGGTCTTTCATTGAAAAACTCTTATTCAAGTATCCCTTTATGCCATCCAGAAATTCTATATCATTTCCGATTAGTAATATGTCATCTACATATAATATCAGAAATGCTACAGAGCTCCCACTCACTTTCTTGTAAATACAGGCTTCTCCAAAAGTCTGTACAAAACCAAATGCTTTGATCGCACTATCAAAGAGTTTATTCCAACTCCAAGAAGCTTGCACCAGTCCATAAATGGATCGCTGGAGCTTGCACACTTTGTTAGCTCCCTTTGGATCGACAAAACCTTCCGGTTGCATCATATACAACTCTTCTTCCAGAAATCCATTCAGGAATGCAGTTTTGACATCCATCTGCCAAATTTCATAATTATAAAATGCGGCAATTGCTAACATGATTCGGACAGACTTAAGCATCGCTACGGGTGAGAAGGTCTCATCGTAGTCAATCCCTTGAACTTGTTGAAAACCTTTTGCGACAAGTCGAGCTTTGTAGACAGTAACATTACCGTCAGCGTCAGTCTTCTTCTTGAAGATCCATTTATTCTCAATTGCTTGCCTATCTTTGGGCAAGTCAACCAAAGTCCATACTTTGTTCTCATACATGGATCCCATCTCAGATTTCATGGCTTCAAGCCATTTTACGGAATCTGGGCTCACCATCGCTTCTCCATAGTTCGTAGGTTCATCATGATCTAGTAGCATGATTTCCAGAACAGGATTACCATACCACTCTGGTGCGGATCTTACTCTGGTTGATCTACGAGGTTCAGTAGTATCTTGTTCTGAAGTTTCATGATCATTATCATTAGCTTCCTCACTAATTGGTGTAGGTGTCACAGAAACTGGTTTCTGTGATGTGCTACTTTCCAATAAGGGAGCAGGTACAGTTACCTCGTCAAGTTCTACTTTCCTCCCACTCACTTCTTTCGAGAGAAACTCCTTCTCTAGAAAATTTCCGAATTTAGCAACAAAAGTCTTGCCTTCGGATCTGTGATAGAAGGTGTATCCAATAGTTTCCTTTGGATATCCTATGAAGACACATTTCTATGATTTGGGTTCGAGCTTATCAGGTTGAAGCTTTTTCACATAAGCATCGCAGCCCCAAACTTTCAGAAACGACAACTTTGGTTTCTTGCCAAACCACAGTTCATAAGGCATCGTCTCAACGGATTTTGATGGTGCCCTATTTAACGTGAATGCGGCTGTCTCTAGAGCATAACCCCAAAACGATAGCGGTAAATCAGTAAGAGACATCATAGATCGCACCATATCTAGTAAAGTACGATTACGACGTTCGAACACACCATTACGCTGTGGTGTTCCGGGTGGCGTGAGTTGCGAAACTATTCCGCATTGTTTCAAATGTACACCAAACTCGTAACTCATATATTCTCCTCCATGATCAGATCATAGGAATTTTATTTTCTTGTTATGATGATTTTCAACTTCACTCTGAAATTCTTTGAACTTTTCAAATGTTTCAGACTTATGTTTCATTAAGTAGATATACCTATATCTGCTTAAGTCATCTGTGAAGGTGAGAAAATAACGATATCCGCCACGAGCCTCAATATTCATCGGACCACATACATCTGTATGTATGATTTCCAACAAATCTGTTGCTCTCTCCATAGTACCGGAGAATGGTGTTTTTGTCATCTTACCCATAAGGCACGGTTCGCAAGTACCAAGGGACTCATAATCAAGTGGTTCCAAAAGTCCATCAGTATGGAGTTTCTTCATGCGCTTTACACCGATATGACCCAAACGGCAGTGCCACAAATAAGTTGCACTATCATTATCAACTCTGCATCTTTTGGCTTCAACTTTATGAATATGTGTGTCACTACTATCGAGATTTAATAAGAATAGACCACTCTTTAAGGGTGCATGACCATAAAAGATATTACTCATATAAATAGAACAACCATTATTCTCTAATTTAAATGAATAACCATCTCGCATCAAACAAGATCTAGATATAATGTTCATGCTTAACGCTGGCACCAAATAACAATTATTTAGGTCTAATACTAATCCCGAAGGTAGATGTAGAGGTAGCGTGCCGACCGCGATCACATCGACTTTGGAACCATTTCCCACGCGCATCGTCACCTCGTCCTTAGCCAATCTTCGCTTAATCCATAGTCCCTGTTTCGAGTTGCAAATGTTAGCGACAGAACCAGTATCAAATACCCAGGTGCTACTGCAAGCATTAGTAAGGTACACATCAATAACATGTATATCACATATACCTTTGTTCACCTTGCCATCCTTCTTATCAAAGCCAAATACTTGGGGCAGTTCCGCTTCTAGTGACCAGTCTGCTTGCAGTAGAAGCACTCAGTTTCAGGCTTAGGTCCAGGTTTGGGTTTCTTCTCTTGAGTAGCAACTTGCTTGTTGTTCTTTTTGAAGTTCCCCTTCTTCTTCCCTTTGCCCTTTTTCTTAAAACTAGTGGTCTTGTTGACCATCAACACTTGATGCTCCTTCTTGATTTCTACCTCCGCAGCTTTCAGCATTGCAAAGAGCTCGGGAATAGTCCTATTCATCCCTTGCATATTATAGTTCATCACGAAGCTCTTGTAGCTTGGTGGGAGTGATTGGAGAATTCTGTCAATGAAGCAATCATCTGGAAGATTAACTCCCAATTGAATCAAGTGATTATTATACCCAGACATTTTGAGTATATGCTCACTGACAGAACTGTTCTCCTCCATCTTGCAGCTATAGAACTTATTGGAGACTTCATATCTCTCAATCCGGGCATTTGCTTGAAATATTAACTTCAACTCTTGGAACATCTCATATGCTCCATGACGTTCAAAACGTCGTTGAAGTCCCGATTCTAAGCCGTAAAGCATGGCACACTGAACTATCGAGTAGTCATCAGCTTTGCTCTGCCAGACGTTCATAACATCTGGTGTTGCTCCAGCAGTAGGCCTGGCACCCAACGGTGCTTCCAGGACGTAATTCTTCTGTGCAACAATGAGGACTCAAGTTACGGACCCAGTCCGTGTAATTGCTACCATCATCTTTCAACTTTGCTTTCTCAAGGAACGCATTAAAATTCAACGGAACAACAACACGGGCCATCTATCTACAATCAAACATAAACAAGCAAGATACTATCAGGTACTAAGTTCATGATAAATTTAGGTTCAGATAATCATATTACTAAAGAACTCCCACTTAGATAGACATCCCTCTAATCCTCTAAGTGATTACGTGATCCAAATCAACTAAACCATGTCCGATCATCACGTGAGATGGAGTAGTTTCATTTGTGAACATCACTATGTTGATCATATCTACAATATGATTCACGCTCGACCTGTCGGTCTCCGTGTTCCGAGGCCATATCTGTATATGCTTGGCTCGTCAAGTATAACTTGAGTATTCCGCGTGTGCAACTGTTTTGCACCCATTGTATTTGAACGTAGAGCCTATCACACCCGATCATCACGTGGTGTCTCAGCACGAAGAACTTTCACAACGGTGCATACTCAGGGAGAACACTTCTTGATAATTAGTGAGAGATCATCTTAAAATGCTACCGTCAAACAAAGCAAGATAAGATGCATAAAAGATAAACATCACATGCAATCAATATAAGTGATATGATATGGCCATCATCATCTTGTGCTTGTGATCTCCATCTTCGAAGCACCGTCATGATCACCATCGTCACCGACGCGACACCTTGATCACCATCGTAGCATCGTTGTCGTCTTGCCAATCTTATGCTTACACGACTATCGCTACCGCTTAGTGATAAAGTAAAGCATTACAGCGCAATTGCATTGCATACAATAAAGCGACAACCATATGGCTCCTGCCAGTTGCCGATAACTTGGTTACAAAACATGATCATCTCATACAATAAAATTTAGCATCATGTCTTAACCATATCACATCACAACATGCCCTGCAAAAACAAGTTAGACATCCTCTACTTTGTTGTTGCAAGTTTTACATGGCTGCTACGGGCCTAAGTAAGAACCAATCTTACCTACGCATCAAAACCACAACGATAGTTTGTCAAGTTGGTGCTGTTTTAACCTTCACAAGGACCGGGCGTAGCCACACTCGGTTCAACTGAAGTTGGAGAAACTAACACCCGCTAGCCACCTTTGTGCAAAGCACGTCGGGAGAACCGGTCCCGCGTAAGCGTACGCGTAATGTCGGTCCAGGCCGCTTCGTCCAACAATATCGCCGAACCAAAGTATGACATGCTGGTAAGCAGTATGACTTATATCGCCCACAACTCACTTGTGTTCTACTCGTGCATATAACATCAACACATAAAACCTAGGCTCGGATGCCACTGTTGGGGAACGTAGTAATTTCAAAAAATTTCCTACGCACACGCAAGATCATGGTGATGCATAGCAACGAGAGGGGACAGTGTGATCTATGTACCCTTGTAGACCGACAGCAGAAGCGTTAGCACAACGCGGTTGATGTAGTCGTACGTCTTCATGGCCCGACCGATCAAGCACCGAAACTATGGCGCCTCCGAGTTTTAGCACACGTTCAGCTCGATGACCATCCCCGGAGTCCGATCCAGCAAAGTGTCGGGGAAGAGTTCCATCAGCACGGCGGCGTGGTGACGATCTTGATGTTCTACCGTTGCAGGGCTCCGCCTAAGCACCGCTACAATATTATCGAGGATTATGGTGGAAGGGGGCACCACACACGGCTAAGAAAATGATCACGTGGATCAACTTGTGTGTCTAGGGGTGCCCCCTGCCCCCGTATATAAAGGAGCAAGGGGAGGAGGCCAGCCGGCCCTATTGGCGCGCCAAGGGAAAGGAAGTGGGGAGGGAGAAGGAAAGGGGGGCGCCGCCCCCCTCTCCTAGTCCAATTCGGACCAAGGGGGGAGGAGGCGCGCGGCCCACCCTGGCTGCCCTTCTCTCTCTCCACTAAGGCCCATATGGCCCATTACTTCTCCCCGGGGGGGGGGGGTTCCGGTAACCCTCCGGCACTCCGTTTTTCTCCGAAATCACCCGGAACACTTCCGGTGTCTGAATATAGCCGTCCAATATATCAATCTTTATGTCTCAACCATTTCGAGACTCCTCGTTATGTCCGTGATCACATCCGGGACTCCGAACTAACTTCGGTACATCAAAACTCATAAACTCATAATATAACTATCATCAAAACCTTAAGCGTGCGGACCCTACGGGTTCGAGAACAATGTAGACATGACCGAGACATGTCTCCAGTCAATAACCAATAGCGGAACCTGGATGCTCATATTGGCTCCCACATATTCTACGAAGATCTTTATCGGTCAGACCGCATAACAACATACGTTGTTCCCTTTGTCATCGATATGTTACTTGCCCGAGATTCGATCGTTGGTATCTCAATACCTAGTTCAATCTCGTTACAGGCAAGTCTCTTTACTCGTTTCGTAATACATCATCTCACAACTAACTCATTAGTTGCAATGCTTGCAAGGCTTATGTGATGTGCATTACCGAGAGGGCCCAGAGATACCTCTCCGACAATCGGAGTGACAAATCCTAATCTCGAAATACGCCAACCCAACATTTACCTTTGGAGACACCTGTAGAGCTCCTTTATAATCACCCAGTTACGTTGTGACGTTTGGTAGCACACAAAGTGTTCCTCCGGAAAACGGGAGTTGCATAATCTCATAGTCATAGGAACATGTATAAGTCATGAAGAAAGCAATAGCAACATACTAAACGATCGGGTGCTAAGCTAATGGAATGGGTCATGTCAATCACATCATTCTCCTAATAATGTGATCCCATTAATCAAATGACAACACATGTCTATGGTTAGGAAACATAACCATCTTTGATTAACAAGCTAGTCAAGTAGAGGCATACTAGTGACGTTTTAGTTTGTCTATGTATTCAGACAAGTATTATGTTTCCGGATAATACAATTCTAGCATGAATAATAAACATTTATCATGATATAAGGAAATAAAATAATAACATTATTATTGCCTTTAGGGCATATTTCCTTCACGCTAGCCCTCGACGACGCCGGCGACGAAGCACTTAGCTGCTGCGACCTCACCGACGCCGTCTTCACGCCGGCCGCGGACATCGTCTTCTCCGCCGTCGCTGTAGGTGTCCTCCGTCGCCAAGTTAGGGCACGGACGATCGAATTGCTTGGCCTCCTATCCCATTCCATCTAGCAGTTCTTCGTGTGGAAAATAAAACTTCCTTTTTACGGCCCCTTTGATCCTATAGATTCATCACTTTCTACCACAAGAAGTTTCTATTCACGCAAGTTGGATCTATTTCATACTGCATCTCATAATATGCCTAGTATGTTCACTTATGCCTCACAAAGTAGTTAGATTCCTCACTTGTACTGAACCGTGGATTCGTACAAATCTGGAACCAACTCTTTATCTATGAGTGAATGTCTTCGCACGATGAGGTCAATGTCTTCTAAACTGATTTATCTTCAAAATCTTCTGAGAATGCATATGACCTCTTCCCCTTCCCTCGCACCTTAATGCTGTCACAGGTACATGTCCGTGGGAGAATCCCTTGGTTCTCATAGTATGCATTCATTTGCAGAATTCTTACAACATCATATAAATTCTTCTGAAGCCAGTTCCTGTTTGACCCGCTGGCGGAAGCCTCTGAAACCTTTGAACGTGTTGAAGCCATTCAGTCTGAAGTTCATAGCTATAGAGAAATCTACAAGGAAGGGAGGCAGACAGTGCCGTGGAAACACTGCTAAGGACCTGCCACCAGATCTCTATGAGCTATACAAGTCAGATCCAGAAGAAACCTATGGAGAACGCAAGAACCGAATCCAATGGATTCGAAGACATTGGGCAGAGGAATGGTTCAAGTACAGATTCATCACCGACGAATATGCTGAGAAGAGTGCCATCAAGGGCCCATGGGGAGATATCATATACAAAGGTCTTCAGCCCAAATAACAGTCCGAAGCTATTGCTCAAGGCTTTTACCCATGCATGCTTCGTGGACCTCAGCCTGCTAATGCCGACCCATCCTCTCTGTTATGGTGTCGCGAAGACAATCTCTTCAAGCGCAACTATCAGTTTGCACAGAACTCTGCCAAGGAAAACAAGAAGTCATTGGGATTAAACTTCAACCCAGGCTCCTCTGCGCCACGTGCTGATGGCACACGAGACGCTGAACCCAATCTGGTTGGGCCCTTCTACAACCTAGAAGGTCTCATCACCCATATTATGGTTCAAGGGGCAGTCGTGGATCAACCTGCAGATGATGCTGAATCTGACGAAGCACCTGCACCACCGAAGCCGCAGAAGCAGAAGAAGGCTAAAGCTTCAAAGTCTGCCTCAGCACCAAAAATCTTACGGGCGAAGCCACTGGCTACTACACCTCCTGAAGACAGTGTGTAGTCTGAAGATCTATCACGTATCTCCAAGAATACAGAGATGAGAAAGAATACTGATCAGGCACTGACTGCTGCTGCTATTCTGCGCAATGACGCGATTGATCTGTCCAGCGATGAAGATCTTGCAGATGATGCTCTTGAGCAACTGATCAAGAGCAAGGAAGAAGCAGAGATCTTCAATGATTTGCCTCTCTTTGATGTGGCAATCATCCATAACTTCATTGATGAGTGGTTTGACACGCCCAACCTCAGCTTTGAAGATCTGCAACTTCCACTTGGCCTCAGTGCCGCCTTCACTGGCGCCATTGCTTCTGAGCTAGCTCTAGCTCAGCGCATCGTTGAACTGAAGCAAAAGATCGACTATGAGAAAGCTCAATTCAAGAAGCACATGGCCAAGCTCAGCGTGCAAGATGTGAAAAACTTCAAGATTATGCTGCACGAGCTCAAGGAAGCCTTTCTCAAGAAGCATGAAGAAGATGAAGGTTCTCGTGAGCGCATGAAGAGCCTGGCTGACAAGTGTGTGCAAGCCTACAACGAGGCTGAGAAGCGCAAGGCTCTTGGTCATCCTGGCATCGACCCAAGAATGGCTGCAAAGAAGAAGAAGCCATCAACAGACCAATCTGCACCTTCTAGGCAGGAAGAGCCACGCATAGTCTTTCCAAGCAGCATGACTGGCTCGAAGCCAAAGGTCCGGTCAACCGCTTCAGAACTGAAGAAGACGAGGACTGCCGAGGCTGAAGCCAGAAAGAGGAAAAATCCTGATGCTTCTGATGTCGCTCCCTCCAAGAAGAAGCACAGAACCAAGAAAGATTGGGCTGCTCCCACAGAGCCCCTTGTTGTAGAACCCATCTCTGTTTCTCGCCCTGATTCCTCTCATCAAGAACGACGGATAGTAGTTCATGAGCCTGCTTCCACAGAGGCTCCTGAAGCTGAAGACATTCCAGCAGTTGACCCCATCGCTGCTGAAGACATTGGTCACCATGACAATGTTGAAGATGATGAAGTCCTTCCTCAGATCGAGCACCAACTGGTATCATCGCCTGTGCTCACGCACGGCGAACTCATCAGCATTGGTCGTCCTCTGATGCCAACTGATCAGGATGCATCATGGGTTGATCACCCACAGAGACAAGACACTCCAAGCTCTCCCCAACTGCAAGCTACCCCAACAGTGCAAGATGATGATGACTATGAGGCCCAGCACACTCCATCTCCACAAGCGTCGCCCGTATTACGCAGGCTTTGCAAAGGATCAAGGCCCCAAGTCACTCCCACAATGCACGTGTCTAAATCTGAAGCAAAAATGGCTGAAGATGTTCCGGCTGCATCAGCCGATGAAGAAGAAGCCCCAAGAGTTGCTACACCCCGTCTCACCAAGATGTTGTTCTCGAGGAGAACGTGACCGATCCTCCAGCTTCTGAAGTGGAGATTGAGAATCCTGAGGCTGCCACCACTAACACCACTAAAGCCAATGACGTGGTCATGGCTGAAGACACTGTGGAGCCTGCACCTAACACTGTGCCAGAGGCCAATGAAGCCAATGATGCACCTGCAACAGATGTGCAGCCTGACACCTCTGTTGATGCCACTGCTCCTTTTCCGCCACCAAGGCCACACACTATCGAGCAAGTATTCAACTATGGCCAACTTATCACTGTCAAATGGCCTTTTTTGACTCCTCCGCCTGCTGCTGGTCCTCAGTTTGACTATCATGTTGAGCACATGCCTCAGGTTCAGAAGCCAATGCCAAGGTTGCCCAGGTTTCCAGGTACTACATCTGCACCCGAATCTTTTAATATCCATGGCTTCAAGGCACACAAGACCTTCTTTAATAGCGCCAAGAACCCCTACACCAAGGCAATAATATCTTCTGATCTGTTCTGGAGCTATCAGCAGCGCAGTTATTACTCATGCATTCTGTACAATCAAGGTCGCATTTTCCCACATATGCGTCTTGACACTGAAGCCATAACTGGTCTGCCTTGATTGGAAGAAGCTCTGGATTGCTTCAGAGAGTCTGGATTGTTGTCGTTGGTCACTGACAAGGAGCACTGGAACGAAAAATTGCTGCTCCAATTCTATGCCACTCTTCATATTCGTGGCTACAACAGAGATCTGAAGACTTGGGTCCTTGAGTGGATGACCGGCAATGTTCATCACGAAACCAAAGCCTTTGATATCATTGAGCTCACTGGTCTGCCCACTCTAGGAGATCTTTATGAACCTGGTTGTCAGCTTCACAGTGCAGCTATGGAGAGCATTTTTCACAAGCCTAAACCAAACATGAGTCAGATGCTTAGCATGATGAAGCCTTTGCCTCCAGATGCTGCTTATCCTAAGGAGTTCTTTGTTGAAGACCTTGAGTATCTGCCACGTACTATCTATCACATTATAAGGCGAACTCTCTGGCCCATCAAAGGACATTCTCCACATGCAAAGCTGGAAAGTGCAATGAAGACTTTGGTCTTCCATATTCTTCACGGCAAATGCTTCAATGCACAAGACTTCTTCATCCGCCAACTTGCTGCATCAGGATCTAATCTCTTTGGCTTGAAGTTTTATGCTCCATGGATTATGCGGCTGATCAAACTACACTCAGATGTCACCTATCAGCCCTCTGCTCGCAATCATCGGATCTTCATGCCTGACGTCGATATGTCAGTTGAAGCCATCTATCCAGAGCCTGCCAAGGAGCCCCTTTGTCTTCAGAATGCTGATAAGCAAAGTTTCTCTCAACACATTGAAGGCGACCCAGCAGTCACTCGTGTTTATCCTCTGGCTGGTACTACACGTGCACCTCATCGTGCCCTCAATGAAGCCACTGAAAGCACCATTACCCAACGGCCCAAGAAGCGATGTCGTGTTCTCGACGACCGAGAACTTCTGGTTGCCCTTCATCAGAAACAGGATAATCATCATGACTGGCTGAAGCGCCAAATGCAAAGCCTCTTGGTGGACGTAAACAGGATTCGCAACCTTGCCACCAAGAATGCCTTTGTTGCCCATGAAACCTGTCGGCGTACATGGAAAGGGCTAACGCTTATGTGTTCTGAAGATGATCTTCAAGAGGATGGCTTCTCTGAACGCTTCAAGTTTGACTCAACACCACCAAGAAGGACTGTGTTGCGGTGTACTCCGTCTCTTGAAGACTCTGAGTTCTCCTCCTCTGCTGCAACAGTGAATGCACGTGTCATCGATGATGAAGACGATTCTACTTCACCACCTTCAGCGTGAATCAACACTGCACCGAGTTCGTCTGCACCGCCAACCAACACCGAAGACCCTACTGCTTCACCAACTCCTCACAGGGACGAGTAGGTGCTCTATGTCTTCAAACCTTTTTGGTCCTTACTGACAAAAGGGGGAGAAGCATATGAGTTTGATAGTCTTCAAGCGGGTTTATATTTTGCCTAGTGTTTACAACTCTCGCGTCTTGATACATTTGGTTCTTTGAGTTGTAACACTCAAACTCGATGGTCGTCTGCTGTTTATTTGCTATCCTGTGATGCGATGATAAATTCCGCATGTGCGGCGATAAATTCCGCACTTAGATCATTTTGCAGACGTCCATTTTTCAATATGCATGCCATTATCTTCACATACTTTTCATGCATGATAAATGCATGTCACTATCTTCACATACTTTTCATGCATGATAAATTGTCATCATAAGTTGAAGAGGATCTCCACAAGTACAACCTGCCATGTGCATTTTCATACCAAAAGCAAATTACTTATATGCACATCTTCAGGGGGAGCCTTTGCCACTTATGAAGACAAATAACCTATCCTTTACAATTTCACATATTTTATTCCCCGTTGAAAACTTCAACTAGTTTGTCATCAATCACTAAAAAGGGGGAGATTGTAAGTGCATCTAGTGCCACCCCTAGTTGGTTTTGGAGTATTGACGACAAACCTAGTTGAGGGACTAATGTGTTTGTGAGAATTGCAGGATAACACAGGAAGAAGTCCCTTATTGATTTGGTTTTCCTACCAGAGATGACCCCTCAAAATGTATGAAGACATTGAAGTCAGAGGTGGTATGTGAAGACATTCACATTGAAGACTATGATAAGAGAAGACATCGCGTGAAGACTATGGAGCGCGAAGACTTAGCAGTTTCGTCGTTCTGTGTTTTTCTTTGTTGAGTCATAGGAACCACCATACTGTTAAGTGGGGTCCAAGAGAACCAGTCAGAATGACTGAAGTGATGCTTAACCAAAAATCCTATGTCTTCTAGTGAAGACTATGAGAGCAAATCTTGTCCAGAGTTGGATAAGTCAGCTTTGCTTGTAGCCCAAGTAAAGTTGCGGTGTGTGTTTGAAATCTGACCATTGGAACACGTGTCAGTTCCTTAGTGACCAAGGGTCATTTCGGACAAATCAGGTTGGGTTTCCTAGTGGCTATAAATAGCCCACCCCCTACAACCATAAACGGTTGGCTGCTCAGAGTTAGAGTACGGCTTTTGTCGTTTGAGAGCAACCCACCTCGAAGCCTTTGAGAGAGAATTCCTTGCGAGGATAAAGCCCTAAACACCCAGAGCCAAAGAGTGTTAGGCATCACTTAAGTCTTCCTGTCTGTGTGATCTGAAGACTTATTACACGTGAGGACCGTGAATCCTCCAGCCGGTTAGGCGTCGCGTTCTGAGCATCCAAGAGTCATTGTGGATCGCCGGTGAACGAAGTCTGTGAAGGTTTGTAAGTATACCTTGAAGACTTACTAGAGTTATTGGGCGAGGACTGGGTGTCCTTAGCTCAAGGGGAATAAGGTGAAGACGAGGTCTTCTGAGTTGAATCTCAGCCTCCCTAACCAGACGTACAGTTGTCACAGCAAGTGGAACTGGTCCAACAAATCATTGTCTTCAATGAGTCACTGGTTTCATCCTTCGCTTCCCTTTACTTACTATTGATCCTTCTGAAGTCATTGTATGATTGCATTATCTTTTGTCTTCACTGAGTGACTGCTTGTTCTGATTGGCTTCACAATATCTTCCTACCTGATCTCACTGCCTAGCTGCTATTAGTCATTGTGCTTTCACTTCATTGAATACTTGACTATGGTTTGCCTAGTGTAGTCTACCTTCTGCTGCATGGTAATAGGTTTATTTCTATCGTTTGTCTTCGGAACCTCCATGTTTTGAAGACTTTCATAAAAATTGCCTATTCACCCCCCTCTAGTCGATCACTAGCACTTTCAATTCTTATATGAATTTTTGGCTTTTGCCGCTCAAACCATTCTGCATCCCACGATAGGATTAATCTATTCACCCACGATCTAACACGATCTCTAGTTCTCAGTACGTGGGTGATACATGTCACTAGGATGGGAAGGGTCAGGGGCACGTTTGTCTAGTTTCTTCGGATGGGCGGTTTTTCACCTCGGCTACAAATACCCCTCTCCATCCTCACACCTCATTTACTCCGCTCAATCTCACTCTCCTTGCTCGAGCTCTCTGACCTAGCACCGCGGCTACTCTCCATCGTCGCCGGTGAGGAAGAGCTTCACTGCCTCGACCTCATCGCCATCGTACTTGTGCCGGCCGCGGAAATCTTCACTCCGCCGCCGCCGTAGCCGTCTTCCTCCGCCAAGGTAGGGCGTGGAAGATCTGAACAGACGAGCTTCTCCACTACTACTTTCAGTTCGTCGTGTTCTTTGTCAAGGGTAAATAAAATTTGTTTTTTACTGCCCTTGTTGATTCTCATGATTTCCACAAAATCTTCAAAAGGTGTTTATTCTTCAACTCCTTAAACACCAACCTGCATCTATTCTTGATTTGTTTCTTTAAGCAACGTTTTTCCTCAAGATTCCTCAATTGTGTGGATTTTCAATCTGTACAACTCGGGAACCTAAGTCAAGAACGCTTAGTGAAATTCCTCAAGACACCCATGGTCAAATTCCTCAAACTTGATTCTTTTGAAAAACTTCAGAGAACACATATGACCTCTCCAAATTCTTCGCACCTATATTCTGTTCACAGGTACACATGTCCGCTGCTGAATCTCTAGGTTCTCATCAACTTAACTCATTTGCAGCGTTCCTTGAAGACAAATTGCATACCTCATCAGAAACTTCAGTTGTTCAAAATCCCCAACTGAAGAAAATGGCTGACGGCAAAAGACCTGAGAAGGGAGGAAAGAGGCCAGAAACAAATACTGCGTTTGAAATGCCTGAAGACATCTATGATGAATATTGTACTCCTAATGAAGCAACTCACGACAAGGAGAACAAAAATCAGTGCAAAGTGCACATTCATCGGATTGAAAGAAGATGGGCAAGAGAATGGAGGGAGTACAGATATGTGACTCCAAAGTACATGAAGAAATTTGCAGTACACCCTCCATTCCCAAGACCTCCATTGGCACCAGGCCAAGAAGCTGATCCCACTAGCATTAGGCGTGGTGAGGAATTTCCCAAGGAGTGGGCTAAGAGCCAAGCTAAGCTGGCCAAAATGGATAAAGAAGCAGTGAAGAAATTCAATGAAGATTCTGCTGCCGCTGCCACGAAGGCCTCTTCTAGCAAGACAAAGAAGGCAATGCCAAAGAAACCAGTTGTCAAGCCAAGTTCCTCAGCTGCAATGCCCTCTCGGCCAAGCTCTTCAAAGCCCTCACAGCCTATTCCTCAAGCAACATCATCAAAGGCAGCTCCAACTCCCTGTGTTGCAAAATCCTCAACAACTACTGCAAAGTCCTCAACATCTGTGCATCTTTCCTCTTGCCAAAGGACTACAAGAATCTCGATTGCTTCAAGAGCCTCTGCAAGTTCCTCAGCTCCACCTCAGGCATCAACAGCTCCAACCTTGCTGAAGAAAAAGGCCACTGCTGGACGAGGCACAAGGCTAAGTCCTCACAAGAAGCAGGTTGCCTTTCAAGTTCCATCAAGTGACAACAAAGCTGATGATGAAGAATTGGCTGAGATCATCAGAGATAGACAAGCAAGGGCCGCTAGAGCCAAAGGAAGTGAAGTGCCACTCCTGCTGGATCCAAAGTTGATCCTTGATTTCATAGACCTATGGCACAAGGACCCTAACACTCCTTTGCCCGACTTCAAACTCACTCCTGGCCAAGGTCATATGTTGATGGCATTCATAGGCAAAGAAAAATGGAAATTTGAGAAGGCCAGGCAAGTGAAGAAAGCTCAGTATAGTAAGGAGCGCTTTCTGAAGAAGAATGTTGTGAAAATGTCTCTTGAAGAACTTGTGACTATGCAGACTGAGATCAAATCACTCAGTGATGAATTTGACGCATATCATGCAGATTAGCTAGGAGCCAAAGTCAGATTTGTCAGAATGGCAAAGGGATTCACTCCAAATGTTACAGCTTCATCGCAACAATAAATTCCTCAGGCTGAGACATGTGCTCAGCCTACTGAAGAAAATGCAAGCATAGCTGATGAAAATTAGACTGTTGAAGAAAATGAAAGCACCAGGGCTGCTGAAGAAATTCCAGCCTCTGAAGAAATTGCCAGGGCAACCTCCATTGTTGCGCTTGAAGAACAAACCAGGCCAGTTGAAGCATCTGCTACTCTGCCTAAGGAATCTGAACATGCCATGGCAACTGCATTAGTTGAACCTGAAGAAACTGAACCTATTTCATCTGCTTCTCCGGCAAAGTCATCACAGATTAAAAGTATCAACCTTCCTTCTGCATCAGAATCGAAGAAGACTAAAGCTATAGAGAAGGCAGCAGCAAAGAAAAGGAAAGCATCTATGACTTCAGAGTCTTCAGCTCCTAAGAAAGTGAAGAATTTGACGAGCTCATTCGCGAACCCAATTCATGTTGTTCCTATATCAAGCATGCCATCAATGGAGATTGTTCCCTTTGGTGAGGAATATGTCATTCCATATGACAGTGATGAAGAAAATTCTTCTAATGCTTCGTCACAGCAGTTGGATGAAGATATTGAAGTAGATGAAATCCCTTCAACTCCACTGGTATCATCGCCCATGCCTCAGTTCACAGCTGAAGAGGCAGGCGTTGAAGAAATTGATGAAGAAGATGAGGATGTGGACATCGGATCTACAACTCCTCTTTTGAATGATGATTGTTGAGAAACTCTTCACCCCAATTCTCCTATTGCCACACCTCTGCAACAAATTCCTCAGTCCCCGGTTCAAACTGAAGAAATTCATACAGGCTCTGAAGGACATCAAGCTTCACTTCATTCTATTTAGTAAGAAGTTCCAGCCACTGGTGCTGAAGAAATGGAGACCAAGACTGCTGCTGATGAAACTGCTGCTGAAGTTCCTCAGTCTGTGGTTCCAGAGGTTGTGCGTCAAGAGGCTGTGAAGACTTCCACTGCTAATCTTCAGCCCAAGCCACGAAATCCTCATACCAAGAAGCATAAATTCAAGGCTGATAATTTCTTTGTTGAGCATCATTTCTTCTCGGATTACAATCCTTATGACTCTGCTAGACTTCATCGCAAGTGTTTCTGGACAGCCAGCCAAATGAATTTCTATTCCTCACTGCTGTTTGATAATTATAAGGTATTTGACTATCAGCAAATTCCTCATGTGGATATGGAGTCTCTTCCATGCTTCACCCCAGTCCTCAGTGTTCTTCATGACGCTGGGCTACTCAACTTCTGCACTGACATCTGCGACTAGAATGAAGAACTCATTCTTCAATTCTATGCAACACTGCACATCACTAGAAATGTCAAAGATGTGAATTCATGGGTGCTCGACTGGATGACCGAAAACACTCATTACAAAGCTCCGGCCTCTGAATTGCTTCACACCGTCCCAGTCAGTCCTCCCACTGAAGGTACAAGGCTCATTTATGCAGAACCAGAACTTTCAAATCATCTGATGCAAGTGCTGATGAAGCCGTTGAAGCCTAGCCAAGTGCTACCTCTTGAGCACTGCGTTGGTTTTCCCTGAAGAGGAAGGGATGATGCAGCAAAGTAGCGTAAGTATTTCCCTCAGTTTTTGAGAACCGAGGTATCAATCCAGTAGGAGGCTACGCGCGAGTCCCTCGCACCTGCACAAAACAAATAAATCCTCGCAACCAACGCAAATAGGGGTTATCAGTCCCTATAAGGCCACTTACTAGAGTGAGATCTGATAGATATGATAAGATAATATTTTTGGTATTTTTATGATAAAAGATGCAAAGTAAAATAAAGGCAAATTAAATAGCAAAGGAAATAACTAAGTAGTAGGAGATCAATATGATAAAGATAGACCCGGGGGCCATAGTTTCACTAGTGGCTTCTCTCGAGAGCATAAGTATTCTACGGTGGGTGAACAAATTACTGTTGAGCAATTGACAGAATTGAGCATAGCTATGAGAATATCTAGGTATGATCATGTATATAGGCATCACGTCTGAGACAAGTAGACCGACTCCTGCCTGCATCTACTACTATTACTCCACTCATCAATCGCTATCCAGCATGCATGTAGAGTATTAAGTTAAGAACAGAGTAACGCCTTAAGCAATATGACATGATGTAGAGGGATAGACTCATGCAATATGAAGAAAACCCCATGTTGTTATCCTCTATGGCAACAATACAATACGTGCTTTGCTGCCCTTACTGTCACCGGGAAAGGACACTGCAAGATTGAACCCAAAGCTAAGCACTTCTCCCATTGCAAGAAAGATCAATCTAGTAGGCCAAACCAGACTGATAATTCGAAGAGACTTGCAAAGATAACTAATCATACATAAAAGAATTCAGAGAAGATTCAAATATTATTCATAGATAGACTTGATCATAAACCCACAATTCATCGGCCTCAACAAACACACTGCAAAAAGAAGATTACATCAAATAGTTCTCCACAAGAGAGGGAGAGAACGTTGTATTGATATCCAAAAAGAGAGAAGAAGCCATCTAGCTACTAACTATGGACCCATAGGTCTGAGGTAAACTACTCACACTTCATCGGAGAGGCTATGGTGTTGATGTAGAAGCCCTCCGTGATCGATGCCCCCTCCGGCGGAGCTTCGGAACAGGCCCCAAGATGGGATCTTGTGGATACAGAAAGTTGCGGTAGTGGAATTAGGTTTTTGGCTCCGTATCTGATCGTTTGGGGGTACATGGATATATATAGAAGGAAGGTGTACGTCGGTGGAGCAACAGGGGGCCCATGAGGGTGGAGGGCGCGCCTAGGGTAGGCAGGCGCGCCCCCCTACCTCGTGGCCTCCTGTTTTATTTCTTGACGTAGGGTCCAAGTCTCCCTGGTCTTATTCGCTGAGAAAATCACGTTACCGAAGGTTTCATTCCGTTTGGACTCCGTTTGATATTCCTTTTCTTCGAAACCCTAAAACAGGCAAAAAACAGCAATTCTGGGCTGGGCCTCCAGTTAATAGGTTAGTACCAAAAATAATATAAAAGTGGATAATAAAGCCCAATAATGTCCAAAATAGTAGATAATATAGCATGGAGCAATAAAAAATTATAGATACGTTGGAGACGTATCACCAAGCTCCAAGGACCACATTTCTCGTGAAGGAATTGCTTTATGTGCCAAGGACTATATATCGCATATTGACCAAAACCCTCAGTCCGATCAAGGGCCACAACTCTGATGAAGAATAAGTTGTTGGCATAATGAAGAATCTTCTATTCAATATCATACATGGTATTCCTATCAACTACCACGATTTCTTCATGAGGACTTTGGCCAATGCTGCTTTTTCACCTTTTGAGTTGAAGTCTTATGCTCCCTAGATCATGAAATTCATCAGATCAAGGTCTTCAATTCATTATAAGGCTAACTTTAAAAATCATCTCAGCTATTTGCCCCCCATTGAAGTTGAAATGATTGATATGGTTGACTATAGGGGGGTTTGAATAGACAACTAACAATTTTTAGCTTTTCTTCATCAAATTAAACTTAGCATCAAAGTAGGTTGTCTAGATATGCAACTAGGTGAGCAACCTATATGATGCAACAAAAACTAGCACACAAGCAAGCAATGGATACAACACAATAAGCTTGCACAAGTAAAGGTAAGATTTAACCAAGAGTGGAGCCGGTGGAGACGAGGATGTGTTACCGAAGTTCCTTTCCTTTGAGAGGAAGTACGTCTCCGTTGGAGCGGTGTGGAGGCACGATGCTCCCCAAGAAGCCACTAGGGCCACCGTATTATCCTCACGCCCTCACACAATGCGAGATGCCGTGATTCCACTATTGGTGCCCTTGAAGGCGGCGACCGAACCTTTACAAATAAGGTTGGGTCAATCTCCACAACTTAATCGGAGGCTCCCAATGACACCATGAAGCTTCACCACAATGGAATATGGCTGCGCGGTGACCTCAACCGTCTAGGGTGCTCAAACACCCAAGAGTAACAAGATCCGCAAGGGATTAATGGGGGAATCAAATTTCTTTTGGTGGAAGTGTAGATCGGGGCCTTCTCAACCAATCCCTAGAAAATCAACAAGTTTGATTGGCTAGGGGGAGAGATCGGGCGAAAATGGAGCTTTGAGCAACAATGGAGGTTAGGGAGGGAAGAGGTGGTCTTCTTGAGGAAGAATACCCCCTTTACATAGTGGGGGACAAGATCCAACCGTTACCCACCCACTCAGCCTGCGATACGCGGTACTACCGCAAACGCTCGCGGTACTACCGCAAGGCGCTACGATACTACCGCGCCTTGTTGCGGTACTACCGCTCGTGCGGTACAAGCCAGGTGAGGTCCTGTTCCACTAGGCAACGAGTGGTAGAACCGCCGGAGCGATACTACCGCGCGCCCCTGCGATACTACCGCAGGGCAGGCTCAACTGGGCTGGGAAAAAGCACGAACTAAATAAATTTCATCCGTGACTACTTCCGCTGTGTTTGGGACATGCGAAAATCCGGCACGGTACTACCGCTCGCAGGGAGCGGTACTACCGCATAGGGGTGAAAGTAAAAAATTACTTCCACGCCTAGTTCCGCACGTGCCAGCGTTCTGAGCTAGAGGCAGCGGTACTACCGCTCGTGAGGAGCAGTACTACCACTAGCCAGGGCGGTACTACAATGGGCCCTTGCGGTACTATGATAACCCACAAGTATAGGGGATCGCAACAGTTTTCGAGGGTAGAGTATTCAACCCAAATTTATTGATTCTACACAAGGGGAGGCAAAGAATATTCCCAAGTATTAACAGTTGAGTTGTCAATTTAACCGCACCTAAAAGACTTAATATCTGCAGCAAAGTATTTGATAGCAAAGTAATATGGAAGTAACGGTAACGGTGGCAAAAGTAACAGTATTGGTTTTGTAGTGATTGTAATAGTGGCAACAGTAAAGTAACTAAGCAGAGATCAATATGTGAAAATCTCGTAGGCAATGGATCACTGATGGATAATTATATTGGATGCGATTCCTCATGCAACAGTTATAACATAGGGTGACACAGAACTAGCTCCAGTTCATCAATGTAATGTAGGCACGTATTCGGAATATAGTCATACGTGCTTATGGAAAAGAACTTGCATGGCATCTTTTGTCCTACCCTCCCATGGCAGCGGGGTCCTATTGGAAACTAAGGGATATTAAGGCCTCCTTTTAATAGAGAACCGGAACAAAGCATTAGCACATAGTGAATACATGTACTCCTCAAACTATAGTCATCACCGGGAGTGGTCCCGATTATTGTCACTTCGGGGTTACTGGATCATAACACATAGTAGGTGACTATTGACTTGCAAAATAGGATCAAGAACTCACATATATTCATGGAAACATAATAGGTTCAGATCTGAAATCATGGCACTCGGGCCCTAGTGACAAGAATTAAGCATTGCAAAGTCATAGCAACATAAATCTCAGAACATAATGGATACTAGGGATCAAACCCTAACAAAACTAACTCGATTACATGATAAATCTCATCCAACCCATCGCCGTCCAGCAAGCCTACGATGGAATTACTCACACACGGCGGTGAGCATCATGAAATTGGTGATGGAGGAAGGTTGATGATGACGATGGCGACGGATTCCCCTCTCTGGAGACCCGAACGGACTCCAAATCAGCCCTCCCGAGAGAGATTAGGGCTTGGTGGCGGCTCCATATCGTAAAACACGATGAATCCTTATCTCTGATTTTTTTTCTCCCCAAACGTGAATATATAGAGTTGGAGTTGAGGTCGGTGGATCATCAGGGGGCCCATGAGACAGGGGGGCGCCCCCACCCTCGTGGACAGGGTGTGGCCCCCTAATATTGATTCTTTCGCCAGTATTTTTTATATATTCCAAAAATATTCTCCGTGAAGTTTCAGGTCATTCCAAGAACTTTTATTTCTGCACAAAAATAACACCATGGCAATTCTGCTGAAAACAGCGTCAGTCCGGGTTAGTTCCATTCAAATCATGCAAATTAGAGTCCAAAACAAGGTCAAAAGTGTTTGGAAAAGTAGATACGGTGGAGACGTATCATACTACTGCTCCCTTGAGCAGTGCTACCGAACGCCACATAACCTATAGCACTTGGAGGCCTTCATCTCGCAGCAACAAGGATAAACGGACGATGCTCCAATGAAGCGAAGGAAAGGTGGTGCAAAGGAACAGATGTGTACGTGTTGATTCCACCCTAACCTTTCCGAAGTGGACCCCCTCTTAATAGTACGGCTTTCCTATGACTCAAATCCACTGAAAAGAAACGTAGAGAACCGCCGTCTTCGATAGGCTCCGAGGGCCAGCAAATCATCTTGTGCCTAGGCATGAGATAACTGAAATGCTCAATGCACACGATTAGTCCGCAAATGTACTGTCATCAATCACCAAAACCACATAGGGATAAATATGCCCTTACAATCTCCCCCTTTTGGTGGATTGATGACAATACGGGATTTGCACATAAGGATATAAAATGAACATAAGCAAACCCAACATCTATAAAATATAGACAGGCTCCCCCTAGATGTGTGCACTCTATAGATATGCTTTGGACTACACGACACACATACTAGGATCAACACCCCCCTATATTTTATAGACAAGGCAAAACTTGCAACAATATAAGGGACAATAAGCATAGAGGCAAGGTAAAGTAAGTGAGCATGAAGTAAAGGGCCCAAGATAACATAAGCTCATAATCTACTAAACATACTAGATAATAAGATAAGCTTGAGGGCATATGTCTCACACCATATGATAGAATAAGCCTCCTAGTCTCACACGCACACCAACACAAACCAACAAACCAAAGTAACGAAACGAAAGCAAAGAGACACAAGACTCGCAAATCCTACACTCTCCGCCCCTTTGGCATCGAGACACCAAAAGGCAAAGAGGACACCTATGACACAGGTGGTAGGTCCCATTGACGAGATCACCCAACAAGCTCCTCATCTATCTCAGCAACAGGAATGGACACTTCTTCTGATTCCCACTGATATCCTTGCTTCGTCATCTAGGCAGCCTCAGGAGTGATGTTCTTCTCAGACCCGCTCGAGACTTGCTCGCCAAGCTTCCTCAAGATCCTCTTATCACGCCGGCGGCTCTCCTTCTGAGCAACGTGGGCCTGGTACTACCCCTTAGCCTACATGCAGAACAGAGACTTCACCTTGGCCTTGAACTTCTTATCCCAAGATGGCTCAGTAGATGGAGGTAAAAACCCCACAAAACTGTCCTCAGCCTCCTCCTCCTCAAACTCATCCTCATCAACACCCATGTGTGCAGCCTCGGCCTCAACCTGGGTAGTGCTGTTAGCCCACTTGTTCTTCTGGTGCAGCTTAATGGGCTCATGGCGAATCCAGTTGGGAGCAAGAAACTCTTCGCCCGGAAAGAGCTTGTCCCAAGTCTTCGATATCAAGAGGAACAAGTAAGGTCCATAGATGGGCACCTTACGGTGGAACACAACAAACTGAAGCTCACTCCACATGATGTGAGAGATATCAAGTGGTTTAGGATTTTGACGACGGGCTTCCTCACACATGAGCATCATGTCCACGAGATAGGAGTGCACCTTGTCCTTGTCGCCTATGCGAGGAAACAGAGAGTTGCGGAAGATCCGGTGCATGATGTCAAGAAACGGTTCAGCACAAATGACTTCTTGCCACTGGGGAGGGTCTTCTCAACAAGAAATGGTTGAAGCTTGTTCTTGTTAGCAGACTCTGGGTTGGCATGTGGGCGGGAACCAATGGGCACATCAAGCCCCCCCATCACGAATGTTCAACATAGCCATGAACTCCTTCCACTCAGCATACATCCTCTTGCCATTTGTCATCCAAGTCATGGCCCGCTTCTTATTCGTGTGGAAGTGGACAGAGGCAAAGAACTGAGCCACCAACTCCGGGTCAAAGTCAAGATGGAAAGTGATGATGTCCTCAATACCAAACTGCTCCACCAAGTCCAGAGGCTCACCAAAATATGCCCGGTTCTTCTTCAGACGTTCCATGTCAATCCATTGAACTGGTACATAGATGTTCTGCTTGGCCTTGATCACCTCTAGGTAGATGAGATTCTGTTGCTTGGTCCAAAACAAGTCATTTCCCCTGCTGAGTTCCCTAGGCCTGACATAGGGATTGAGCTTTCTTCAAATCAGAAACTCTGCTTGAGGCATTTCATCCATGCCGACAGATGGCTCCTTGATCTTGCTAGCTGTCGTCTTGACATGGCGTTGTCAGGCACTAGAGCCCTCAGGAACTTCTTGGTTGCAAAGACACTTGGAGCTTGTGTCACGGTTGGGATTCGAGTGATTTGCATTGGAACCGGGGCCACCACCTATGTCACACTGATGTCACTTGAAGCTACGTCGGTATATCCCCAAAGAAGAAGGGATGATGCATCACAGAGGTAGTAGGTATTTCCCTCAGATATGAAACCAATGTTATCAAACCAGTAGGAGAACCAAGCAACACAACATAAACATCACCTTCACACAAATAACAACTTTTCGCAACCCACGTGTTAAAGGGGTTGTCAATCCCTTCTGGGGTACGACACCTCAAGATAGGCAAACGAACGTGAGGTAAATTTGTAGTAGATTGATAGATCGAATGCTAAATAAATAAATAAGAATAAATTGCAGCAACGTATTTTTGGGTTTTTGGTTTAGTAGATCTGACAATAAACGCAAAGGAAAATAGATCGCAAAGGCAAATAATATGAGAAAGAGACTTAGGGGCCGTAGGTTTCACTAGTGGCTTCTCTCGAGAAAAATAGCAAACTGTGGGTGAACAAATTACTATTGGGCAATTGATAGAACTTCAAATACTCATGATGATATCCAGACAATGATCATTACATTGGCATCACATCCAAGATTAGTAGACCGACTCCTACCTGCATCTACTACTATTACCCCACACATCGATCACTATCCAGCATGCATCTAGTGTATTAAGTTCATGGAGAAACCGAGTAATGCAATAAGAACGATGACATGATGTAGACAAGATCTATCTATGTAAAGATAGACCCCATCCTTTTATCCTTAGTAGCAACGATACATACGTGTCAGTTCCCTTTCTGTCACTGGGATCAAGCACCGTAAGATAGAACCCACTACAAAGCACCTCTTCCCATTGCAAGATAAATAGATCAAGTTGTCCAAACAAAACCCAAACATCAGAGAAGAAATACGAGGCTATAACCAATCATGCGTAAAAGAGATCAAAGAAACTCAAATACTTTCATGGATATAAAAGATAGATCTGATCATGAACTCAAAGTTCATCGATCCCAACAAACTCACCGCAAAAGAGTTACATCATATGGATCTCCAAGAGACCATTGTATTGAGAATCAAGAGAGAGAGAGAGGAAGCCTTCTATCTACTAACTACGGACCCGAAGGTCTACAAAGAACTACTCACGCATCATCGAAGAGGCACCAATGGAGGTGGTGAACCCCATCCGAGATGGTGTCTAGATTTGATCTGGTGGTTTTGGACTCTGCAGTGGCTGGAATGCCCTGGTGGGTTATGCTCCCCTCAGGGCATCCCCAGGCGTAGCCAGGGCCCGTTGAGTTCCTTCTGGCCCATAATAAATCTCCGTAAAGTTTTGTGGTATTTGGACTCCGTTTGATATTGATTTTCTGCGATGTAAAAAACATGGAAAAACAACAACTGGCACTTCGCACTATGTTAATTGGTTAGTACCAAAAAATGATATAAATTGAATATAAAATGATTATAATACATCCAAGATTGATAACATAACAACATGGAACAATAAAAAATTATAGATACGTTGGAGACGTATCAGCATCCCCAAGCTTAACTCCTACTCGTCCTCGAGTAGGGAAGTGATAAAAACAGAATGTTTGATGTGGAATGCTGCCTAACATGTCATATCATATTTCTTTTCTTCATAGCATGGACATTTGGACTTTTATATTGTTCAAAGTAATAGTGTAGTTTTGACATGATAATTTAAATACTCAAGCATATCAACAAGCAACCATGTCTTTCAAAATATCAACGCTAAATAGGTTATCCCTAGCCCGTCATGCTCAACCATTGATCCATTCATGAAACACACTCGCATATTAGCTACACCCAATACTAAAGTACGATCATATTGCCTCCTAGTTGGTGCTTTTATAGGAGAAGATGGAGACTCAAATTAAAAAAAGCATAAAGTAAAAGAAAGTCCCTTCGCAGAGGGAAGTAGCGATTTGTAGAGGTGCCAGTGCTCAAAGCAAAAAACTTAGAGATAAAAACATTTTGGGAGGTGTATCCATCCCACCAACGAAAATGACTTAGAGTTCCCAACACTTTCCATGCTAGATATATCATAGGTGGTTCCCAAACAGAAAATAAAGTTTATTCCTTTTTCCACCATACTTTCACTTTCCATGGCTAACCGTATCCACGGGTGCCCTCCATACCAACACTTTTCAAGGAATTTATTATTTATCAACATAAAGTAAATTCATTTTTTGCATTTGGGGACTGGGCATCCCTAATACCTTTGCCTTACTCTCGTACAATGACAAGTGAATAAACACTCATCTTGAGAATAACACATCTAGCATGGAAAATATTAGCCACCCCTCACCGCTCCGTGAGCGAAACGAACACACAAAAGAGAAGTTTATTTTGGAAAATTAGAGATGGCACATGCAAATTTGCTTAGAATAGAAAAAGAATACCACATATAGGTAGATATAGTGGACTCATGTGGCAAAACTGGTTTAAAGGTTTTTGGATGCACAAGTAGTGATCATACTTAGTGCAGAATGAAGGCTAGCAAAAGATTGAGAAGCGACCAACCAAGAAACGAATAATCTCATAGGCGAGTATTAAGCATAACTAACACCGAATAATGCACCACAAGTAGGATATAATTTCATTGCATGACTATTGATTTTCATGCTTGCATAGAGAATCACAAACCATAGCACCAATTTTCTTACTAAAGCATAATTACTCATCAAGATGTCTCACATATCACATCATCATATCTCAAAACTATTACTAAGTAACAAGTTTATTTTGTCCAATGATCTTCATCAATTTTTTTATTATATCCTTCTTGGATATCTATCACTTTGGGACTAATTTCCATGTGTTGCTTTTGACAAGTTCAAACAAATATAAGTGAAGATCATGAGCATAATTTTTCTTTCTCTCAAATTAATTTAAGTGAAGCAAGAGAGAATTTATTGAAAATTTTACTAACTCTCAAATAAATCTAAGTGAATCAAGAGAGCATTTCTTCAAAAATACTAAAGCACACCGTGCTCAAAAAGATATAAGTGAAGCACTAGAGCAAGTCCATAGCTCATAAAAATTTAAGTGAAGCACAGAGAGCAATTCTAACAAGTCATGACATAATTTTGGCTCTCCCAAATAGGTGTATCCAGAAAGGGATCAAGACTTAAAAAACAAAATAAAACAAGCAAAGACTCATATCATACAAGACGCTCCAAGCAAAACACATAGTATGTGACGAATAATAATATAGCTTTGAGTAAAATACCGATGGTTGTTAGAAGAAAGGGGGGATGCCACTCGGGGGCATCCCCAAGCTTAGTTGGTTGCTCATGTTTGGATAATACCTTGGGATGCCGGGGCATCCCCAAGCTTAGGCTCTTCTACTCCTTATTCATTCATCCATCATAAAATAACCCAAAACTTGAAAATTTCAATCACACAAAACTTAAAAAACCTTTGTGAGATCCGTTAGTATAAAATAATAATTCACTACTATAAGTGTTGTATCAAACCAATTTATATTTTGTTCTTGCATTATATCTACTGTATTCCAGCTTTTCTATGGAAAAACTCATCAAATAAAACCATAGAGCCATCAAAATAAGCACACAACACAAAGAAAACAGAATCTGTCAGAAACAGAACAGTCTGTAGCAATCTTACTATTTCGAATACTTCTGTAACTCCAAAAATTATGAAAAATTAGGACGGCCTAAGAAATTCATATATTGATCTACCGCAAGTGGAGTGGGTATTTTATCGCTCTCTGGATATAAATGAAAATTATTTCCGCGAGCATAAAAGTTTCTATTTTTTTTCAGCAAGATCAAACAACTATCACCCAAGAAGATCCTAAAGGATTTACTTGGCACAAACACTAATTAAAACATAAAGAACACAATCACAACAGTAGCACAATTATGCTAACACTCAAAAACAAGAAGCTAAAAGCAAAAATAAATTTTATTCATTGGGTTGCCTCCCAACAAGTGCTATAGTTTTACGCCCTTAGCTAGGCATAAAGCAAGGATCTAAGTTTTGTCTTTCGAAGTTTTGGCAACTTTTTAAGGGTTTTCTCAAACCCGGGAGGCTCTTTACGCTTCCCTAAATTCTCCAGAAAAGAAACCATCTTTAGATCCAAAATATCCAATCGCTTATTGCAAAGAGTAATCAAGGTATTCATGCGATTGATACTACCATCGAGGTGTTTGAGGGGTTCATTATATTTATGTATTTCAACCATATGTTTATGCAAATCACCAAGTTTGTCAAACATTTGAACTCCCTCAAGGGTGAAAGAAAACCCCTTCTTTTGAGGTGGAACTCCCAAAATTCCTTCTAAAATTTCATAGGCAGCATTGGCATCAAGCTCAATAAAATTCCCTTTAGTGGCAAAATCTAGGAGTTGTCTATGATGCAAAGAAAATCCTATGTAAAAATTACAAAGCAACACCTTAGCGTCCCCCTTTAAATTTAAAATACGATAAGATTCCATAAGCCTATACCAAGCATCTTTCAATTTTTCTCCTTGTCTTTGTTTGAAGTAAAGAACTTCAAAAATCTAGTGACAAAGGAGGAGTAGGAACGCTAGCCATCGAGACTAGAAAGCAAGAGAACGACAAACGAAAAATAGAGGCGAATAAAACGACAAACTTTTGTGAAGTGGGGAGAGGAAACTGAGAGGCAAATGGAAAATAATGTAAATTACGAGGAGATGAGATTTGTGGTTAGAAACCTGGTATATGTTGAAGATCCTCCCCGGCAATGGCGCCAGAAATTCCTTTTGATTTCGCTTGAATCTACGTTGGTATTTCCCCAAAGAGGAAGGGCTGATGCAGCACAACAGTGGTAGGTATTTCCCTCAGATATGAAACCAAGGTTATCAAACCAGTAGGAGAATCAAGCAACACAACGTAAACAACACCTGCACACAAATAACAACTTCTCGCAACCCGACGTGTTAAAGGGCTTGTCAATCCCTTCCGGGGTACGGTGCCTCAAGATAGGCAAACGGACGTGAGGTAAATTTGTAGTAGACTGATAGATCGAACACCAAATAAATAAATAAGAATAAATTGCAGCAAGGTATTTTTGGATTTTTGGTTTAGTTGATCTGAAAATAAATGCAAATAAAAATAGATCGCATAGGCAAATAATATGAGAAAGAGACCTAGGGGCCGTAGGTTTCACTAGTGGCTTCTCTCGAGAAAAATAGCAAACGGTGGGTGAACAAATTACTGTTGGGCAATTGATAGAACTTCAAATACTCATGACGATATCCAGGCAATGATCATTACTTAGGCATCACGTCCAAGATTAGTAGACCAACTCCTGCCTACATCTACCACTATTACTCCACAGATCGACCGCTATCCAACATGCATCTAGTGTATTAAGTTCATGGAGAAACAGAGTAATACAATAAGAACGATGACATGATGTAGACAAGATCTATCTATGTAGAGATAGACCCTGTCGGCGTCCTGGGAATGGGGGTACCCAGACTCGCCTGCCTGCGGCCCATGGCGTGGCTCCTCCAGCGGCCTGGTATGGCCCATCATCTGCGGCAATAACCCAAGACCTTCGCGAGGGGCCAAACCTCACGGGGCGGACGACGTCAAGACCTCCCTGGGGATAGCCACACTAGGCTGGCTCCCAAGGAGCGGAGATATCTATGCAAGGGGCACCTCGCAAGGTTCACGTGACGTGAGCCATGACGACCAAGGCCAGGCGGGCGCCAGCGGGCGCATTGTATCAGCTTCCGCTTTGGTGCTAAAGAGCCAGGCACAGGCGAGGAATCCCGAGGCATCAAGCAAATGTTTCCTTATTGGTGCAATATGACCAAGGCCAGCAGGATGGCAGGGCGGTGGTCACCGCGGAGCCCACAACAACATCACACTAGAGCCTTTGGCAGGCGAAGACCACCTTTTGTCAGGATAGCTTGTACTAGTTGCCCCCTTCAAACTTGGCCGTTGTTGGATCCCTTGCCGCCTAACATTTGGGAAGAGGACCAGGGCCTCTATAAATAGGGCTAGCCACCATGGTAGCAAAGGAGAGAGTTTTGGAGACCATCCACACACACACACCAACTCATCGAGCTCAAGAACACCTCTCGTCAGGAGGCAGTTCATCCATTGTACTAGTTCATCCTCAGCCCTTGAGGCAATTCACCACCACCACACTAGAGTAGGGTATCACACCACAATGGTGACCCGAACCAGTATAAACCTCTGTGTCTTGTGTTCCTTGGGTTGGTCGAGCTAGGTTGTGGGATCGACAAGTGAGTGAACTAGAGAGGAGGAATACTTCGTGCGCACCCCTGTGTTCGAACCTCAAGGGTTAGCCGGAACCCACAATCCGACATTTGGCGCGCCAGGTAGGGGTGCGCCGAAGCTTCTTCTCCATCAATCGACCCGCCGTCGGCCGATGGTTCCAATGTCGGACAATCCAAGGACCCATGCCGACCACTGGGCAGCCTGGCCCGCCCGAGCACCGCCATCCGCCCAACAAGACCTAAACTCTGCGCTCCAGGCGGCCCGCGCGCCGCCCAACGCCCGCGGGCGCGGGCAGCGGGGGACGGCACCCACCGCCCTCGCGCATCATTGCACGCACGCAGCCGCACGATCCTCATGTTACGTTGCGGCAACGACACCGCACACCCGACGGGAACATGCGAACATGCGAGCCAGACTCGTCATGGCACGGGAGCTGCTGTGGTGCAGATTGGCGGAGAGCGGCCGCGATGCACTACTAGAGCGAGTTGCTGAACTTCTGGATGCCACCTGCAGAGGTACGCCGCCTTTTTGCTCCTTGGCCACACCCCAGGTTGTGGCGGAAGCACGCGCGAGGCCCTGGCAAGCTCGCGCGCCCCCTAGAGCGTCAGGGGGATCAGATGACATCAACACGGGCCTTGGCACGGGCCGCCCTGCCCCGACCGCGCCATCACTAGGAGGGACGAGCGCCGGCGGCCCGCCGCGAGGGCGTGCCGGGATGCCACACAACGGCCACCAGGGCCATAGGCCGCAACTGGCGGCTCAAGGCGTGGGGCACCTGGGTGGAGGTTCCGGCAAGGTGATCACGGACGCCTACGTGCCTTTCATGGTGAATCTGGAGTACCTGCCGGGGGAAGCCCCCATCCGTTCCCCGGACCAGGATGGGCGGCTAGTGGGCCTGGGCGTAGGCCTTCCACGAGTCGCCTGAGGGCTTCGCCGACCCCCTCAGCGACGACAACGGCGGGGTACAACCGATATCTTAGGAGCAAGCTTATGCTATCCCTGAACTGCAGGAGAACTAGGCTCCAGTAGCAGTTACAGACCCTAGGGCAGTGGCCCTGCCCCCGGCAGGAGATGTGCTCTGGGAGTTATGCGGGAGAGGCCTGGAGCCAAGCCCTCCCCCATGCCATACGGAGCGAGGTGTTGCACAGAGGTAGGTCCTCTGGGAAGCGCCGACGAGCCTTCCCCCTCGGCAGAGGGCTAGTGGTTGCCGAGGGCGCCGCTAGCGTCCCCCTTGCCCCTTGGTCTCGTCCTGGTTTTCGGACGCCCCAACGGTGGTCGGGGGTGGCGCAGGGCGGGGCCCTCACCTTGCGATATGAAGTAAGGCTCACGCCTGTGAAGATCTCTGCTCATGACACTCTCACATAATAATGAGTGGGGCTGTACACGCCCCGGAGTCTCCGGAGTGCCGCCCTCAGGCCTCGGGGGCTCCCGCCCACGTCCTAGTGGAAGCACCATGCTCCGCTCTGGCCGTCAACACTGTCCCCCAATGACTATGCTCACAGCCAGTGAAAGCACTTAGCTCCGTGCTGGTGGGAAGACAAGAAGACTAGCTAGGTGCCGGACGTGGCCATTCGCTCTCATCCCCTTTTTTGTAGCTCGATTTGCCGCCTTTTGGATCTGAACTTGGAATCTAATTTTTGTTGTCAAGTTGGGGGAGTCTTCTTGCTCGAGTGAGTTTCTTGCGTTTTGGTTGCATGCTCTGTTTCGAGACTTGCGCCTGCCGCCCCTTCCCATGCGAGCGCCTCACGAGCGGGGGCTGGGCGTGGTATGCGCACAACGACTGTGCTCAGGCGGGCCCAGATGGCCCCGACCTCCCCTCAGGACCAAGAGCGCAATAGCCGCAGGACCATTGTGCGCACACCCCGCCGAGGACTGGCACTCGCTCCTGGTGAGGCCCACTCAGGCAGACCAGTAGGCTCCTTGGGAAATCTAACCCTTGCGAATCTCCAGGGGCCCCCTCTCGGGAGCAAGGCGCGTCGACAACCACAAAACTAGTTCAAGGCCCGTTGGGACAAGGTAAATTACAGCAGCAGAGCCTGCTGAGGGGCTCGTGCACTTACGGAAGTGCGTTCAAGTCTAGCCTAGAAAGAAAATATAACAGTAATTTACTTACACGAGGGGCTCCCCTCCAAAATGCTCTCATGCCTCTAGAGGCCGTGTCCAAGTCTTTACTTGCAGGCTAACGCGAAGGAGCGCGAGCTCAATTGGACATGTCATTCGCGGCATCACTCGAATTGCTCTCGTACCCACTGCTGGCGCTGTCGCTGGCGTCGTCTTCACCGTCATCAACCACGCTGCTTTCGTCCACCACGACCACCGCCGCGTCGTCCTTGGTGGTGAAGGCCTTGACCAGAGCATCCAAGTTATCGTCCACCCAGCGCGCCAGGTTGTCTCGGATGGCCCCGGGCACTGGGGCGATGGCTGCGTCGAAGTCGAAGTGGGGATTGATGTTTTGGAGATGGCTGAAGACGTGGGAGAACACGCGCCCGAGGAGGCCTCAGATCCTCTCTTCAACTAGCACGTGAGCCCTCGCGGCCTGGTCCTCCAGGCGCATCATGACATCGGTAAAGAAACGGAGATGACTGGCGTAGTCTTCCGCATGGGGATGAGGGGCGCACTCTTCGTAGATGACGCCTAGTGCCCGGTTGGCCCTCACTCTGAGGGCCTGGAGCATGGGAGTGTGCTTGCGCTACAACGTTTGCCGACGACATGCCTCCTCCCGGTTCTGCTGCGCGAGGGATGCGACGACATCAACCTGCTGTTGTAGCGAAAGCAGTTCAGCACGGGAAGAGGTCAGCTCGACCTGGGCAGAGGTCAGGGCTGCTGCGGTGGCCCTCTCATGCCGCTCCGCCTCGTCCAGCCTTGACCTAAGGGTGGTAGCCCTGCCTTCATCCTTGGCCTCCAGGAGCTTCAAATTTAGGTCATGCTCATTGGCAAGATCCGCGCGAGCCTTTGCCACCCTGCGGTCGACCTCCTCCTGGATCCGGGCCTGGCGCGCATTGATGGCGTCTTCAGCAAGGGCCACTTGGCGCTCCCTTATCTCCAACCGTTCAAGCCCGAGGCTGCGCTTCGAGGCCTCCAGCAGCAGCGCCTCCTCGTGCTCCAGGATCCCCTTTCTCTTTGGAAGGTGCCCTCCTCATCGACGCCAAGGCGGTCCTGTGCGCATCGACCTACTGCTCCAAGGTAGCATTCAGGACCTGGAGCTCTCGTTCACGCTCCTCGGCGACCTCGCAACAGCGATCGGCCTCCCTAGCCTCCTCCAAGGCCCGAGCACTGGCTTCACATGAGGTCGCAAGGGATGCCTTGGCTTTCGCGCTAGCGCGCTCGCATTGGAGATGCCTGAGGTTGATGGCCACCTTCAGTTGATGACATTCATCCGCCAGCCGAGGGCCCTCTATCTCAAGGCGGGCGTGAACATCCACAAGCTCTTCCCCAAGCCGGCTCAGCGCACCCATCGCCTCCCGGAAGAGCTCATGACGGACAGCGTCGCGCCCACGCGCAAGCTCCAACGCGCGATTGGGCCCGTCCTGCACACCTGGGATCGTTGGGGGAAGCTTGAGTCGCATCGCCTACCCCTAGCAGAGGGGTAGAGGCCGACGCCTTCCAAGCGGCCTCTCGGGCCTCGGTGGAGGCCCCGCGAGGCGGGGCCTCACTGCTTGAGGGCGAGGCCGAGGCTGCCCAGCTGCGGGTGGTGACCTATGGAGGGGCCCTCGGCACGCTTCCAGCACCCCAGGTAGGATTGCGAAGAAGAGACGACAAGAGCACAGGGTCAAGGCACCCGGTCAGCACATTTGCTTCCCCAGCTGGCCTCGTGCGACGCGTAGCGGTCTAGTAGGGAGCGCTCAGGGCTAGTGGAGGGCCCAGAGCGGGCGGAGGTCGCTTCTCGGGAGATTTCGCCACCCTGGCCGAAGGGACCCCGAAGAATCGCGGTCAGGAGGAGATGCAACACCTAGGAAATTGCAAGGATAAGGTACTCACTCATCTATGGCAATGTACTTCCTCTGCTTTAATGGCCAGGAGGCGTCGCCGCTGCAGCTTGGAGACCCCTTCCTCTTGCGGAGCACTTCGAAGTCCAGTCGGAGCCGGTCGAAGCCCCAGATACGGTCGCCAATGCCAGGCGTGGCTAGCGTGGCTCCTGAGGAGGCGACCCTAGGAGTGTGGGGCTGCACCGACTTCTCGGCCCCTGCTTTGTGACGACTCGTCGGAGCCTCAGGGGCTTCAGCCTCAGGAGCATCAGACTGCATCAGCCCCCCGGCTGCTTCCTCAGAGCGGCTCTCTCGAGCCCCAAGGGTCATCACTTCAGGAGCCCCGAGCAATGTCGGTTCCCCAGCAGTCGCGTCGCCAGCGCTCAACAGCGCTCGCCCCCCTACGCCCACTTCTGGGGTGAGCGTTGCACTGGCGGCGGGCAGAGGAACCACGAAGACAGGGTTCTCTCGATGCCCTTCAAGGCCGATCGGGAGCAGTCCCCATTCATCGAATGGAGGCATCTTCCCCGCGAACTCCACCTTGTTCGAGCAGCAGTACAAGAGGCAGCCCTCCTCTGGTAGATTGGCTGGCGCTGGGTCACCCGTCAGGAGCTCAAAAACAGTGCGCTGCACCTCAAGAGGAAGCTCGGGCATGTGAAGCCTTATGGGGTCCTTGCTGCCGAAGAATGTCCACATCGGACGAGAGTGACGCTGGAGCGGAGCAATGCGGTGTCTGGTGAACTCCTTTACCACCAGGGGCGCTGTCACCCCGAGATCCTTCAGCCTAGTGAGTGGGCGAAAGACATGGGCGAGCCGAGGGTCGACGAGCCTCACGTGCTCCCAGCCAGAGCTGGGGATGGCGGGTGCCATTGGAAGCAAGAGCAGGGGATTGAGCACGCCGGTGTCCACAAACACCCACCGCTTCCGGAATCCGCTCACAATCGGCGAGAGCTCGAAGTCGATCCCCTAACCGACCGTCACCGCCACGGCCTGGAAGCTCAAGCATCCCGAGCGCTGCCGGGCATCAATCAGATGCTGCAAGAAGAAATGGCGAAGCAAAGCTACGGAGGGAGCAATGCCCATCATGGCCTCATAGACAAAGGCGAAGACGACAAGGAGAATGATGGACGGGGGATCCAGGTGCAGCACGTTGACTTGGTAGTGAGAAAGCACGGCGTTGAAGAAGGCAGAGAATGGGGGAATCAGGCCAGCCCAGAGGGCATGAAGATGAATGGGGATCTCAGTGGCTGTCCTATCAATCGCGGAGCGGGAAGCGGGCCAGGCCACCATCGCCCCCCACTCATTGGAATCGGCGGCAAGCGCTGGGTGAACCTTGTCCATCGCTTCTTGGTTGAGCTCCACCGACCGCGTGACGGCGGGTTCGAAGGCCGACGGCGTTTCAGCTGAGGCCTGGGGCTTCTTCTTTCCCTTCTTCTTTCGGCTAGGTGCCATGGCGATGGAGGGGGGTTGGACCGGGGTGAGTCGGAGGGGGAGAACACCGTTTTCTGGAGGGCGGAGGAGTTGGGGAAGCGTGCTGCCAGCGATGGAGGTGGAGCTATGTAGGCAATGGAGGCCGCCTAGCCTGGCGGATATCAAGGCCGCGTAGGGAAGTGGAGGCGCCCATGTACCGCCGGTCGCCACACGTCTACCAGGGCCACAGGAAGTTGGGGACCGCGGTGCTCCGCACTTGCCCTTTAGCTTCGCCCCAAAGCCAAGTTCGAGCGCGCCTTGGGCCCCGGGGCTACTGTTGGTGTCCCGGGAATGGGGGTACCCAGACTCGCCTGCCTGCGGCCCACGGCATGGCTCCTCCAGCGGCCTGGTACGACCCATCATCTGCGACAACAACCCAAGACCCTCGCGAGGGGCCAAGCCTCGCGAGGCGGACGACGTCAAGACCTCCTTGGGGGCAGCCTCACTAGGCTGGCTCCCAAGGAGCGAAGATATCTATGAAAGGGGCACCTCGCGAGGTTCACATGATGTGAGCCATGACGACCAAGGCCAGGCGGGCACCAGCGGGCGCAGTGTACCAGTTTCCTCTTTGGTGCTAAAGAGGTAGGTGTAGGCGAGGAGTCCCGAGGCGTCAAGCAAAGGTTTCCTTATCGGTGCAACAAGACCAAGGCCAACAGGACGGCAGGACGAAGGTCACCACGGAGCCCACAACCGCGTCACCACCAGAGCCTTTGGCAGGCGAAGACCACCTTTTGTCAGGATAGCTTGTACTAGTTGTCCCCCTTCAAACTTGGCCGTTGTTGGATCCCTCCCACCTAACATTTGGGAAGAGGACCAGGGCCTCTATAAATAGGGCTGGCCACCATTGTAGCAAAGGAGAGAGTTTTGGAGACCATCCACACACACACACACTAGCTCATCAAGCTCAAGAAGACCTCTCCTCAGGAGGCAGTTCATCCATTGTATTAGTTCATCCTCAGCCCTCGAGGCAATCCACCACCACCACACGGGAGTAGGGTATTACACCACAATAGTGGCCCGAACTAGTATAAACCTCTGTGTCTCGTGTTCCTTGGGTTCGTCGAGCTAGGCCGTGGGATCGACACGAGAGTGAACTAGAGAGGAGGAATACTTCATGCGCACCCCTGTGTTCGAACCTCAAGGGTTAGCCGGAACCCACGATCTGACAGACCCCATCATTTTATCCTTAGTAGCACCGATACATACGTGTCGGTTCCCTTTCTGTCACTGGGATCAAGCACCGTAAGATCGAACCCACTACAAAGCACCTCTTCCCATTGCAAGATAAATAGATCAAGTTGGCCAAACAAAACCCAAATATCAGAGAAGAAATACGAGGCTATAACCAATCATGCATAAAAGAGATCAAAGAAACTCAAATACTTTCATGGATATAAAAAGATAGATCTGATCATAAACTCAAAGTTCATCGATCCCAACAAACACACCACAAAAGAGTTACATCACATGGATCTCCAAGAGACCATTGTATTGAGAATCAAGAGAGAGAGAGAGAGGAAGCCATCTAGCTACTAACTACAGACCCGAAGGTCCACAAAGAACTACTCACACATCATCAGAGAGGCACCAATGGAGGTGGTGAACCCCATCCGAGATGGTGTCTAGATTGGATCTGGTGGTTCTGGACTCTGCAGCGGCTGGATGAATATTTTGTCAACTCACCTAGGGTTTTGGGAATATTGGGGTATTTATAGAGCAAAGAGGCGGTCCGGGGCACCCGAGGTGGGCACAACCCACCAGGGCATGCCCGGGCTCCTGGTGCGCCCTGGTGGGTTGTGGTCCCCTTGGGGTACCCCTAGGCGTAGCCAGGGCCCGTTGTGTTCCTTATGGCCCATAAAATATCTCCGTAAAGTTTTGACATTTGGACTCCGTTTGATATTGATTTTCTGTGATGTAAAAACATGGAAAAACAGCAAATTACACTTGACATTATATTAATAAGTTAGTACCAAAAAATGATATAAAATGACTATAAAATGATTATAAAACATCCAACATTGATAATATAACAACATGGAATAATCAAAAATTGTATATACGTTGGAGATGTATCACAAATAAACACAAACACACGAGAAGAGCGAGAAGGATTATTGCAAAGACCAAGGCCAAAACCAAAGGAAACATGTAGAAATGAGATTGAGTGTGACAAAACAAAGTAATTCTTAAGTCAACGGTAGTACTGGACCAAGATGCAGATGTAAAACTTGTATCTGCTCAAGCCGTGGTAGTACTGCGCGAGGATGGCACGGTTGTACCGTGCCTAGAGCAGAAGAATTTTTTTACTTCCGCGCCACGAGCGGTAGTACCGCTCCAGTGGAGCTGTAGTACCAAACGGGGCGGTTCTCGCAAGAGCGGGCGGTAGTACCATTCCAGGTGGAGCGGTAGTACCGCACAGAACTGCTTCTCGCAAAAAACGGATCTAGGAATATCCGTAAAATAGATCAGTACTACCGTTGATCAAAACAACATTGTTGCATCACACAAAATAGCACATCTATTGCACTAGCACTCTCCAACAATCTCCTCTTACAATGATTTGGCCAAAAATCACAAGAACGACACATGCATCTCCCAAAACCTAGAGGCACAAAAACGGGGCAAAAAGAGAGGGACTAAGGGAGATACCGGGTTCCATGGCAAGGGGGCGAGGTGGGGATCGATCCCACTGGTTTGAATGTGAGGAGACAAGCCGGAGACGGAGATCCGGCGTGGTCCTCCGGCGCCGTTCTTGGGCATGAGAGAGAGGGATGCTGTGAGGGGAAGCGATGAATGGGTATGGGGGAGTTGGAACTCCCCCTGCCCGCTCTTAACCCCCACGCACTCGCGACAGCGCGGTAGTACCGCAGGTCATCGCGGTAGTACCGCCCGGGTGGAAGTACCGCACACAGGGCGGTAGTATCGCTCTTCCAGCAGCAGTAAAAAAGTACTGCCATGATGGAAGCAGTAGTACCGTGCCGTGGGTGCAGCTGTGCAAGCACATGAGCAACCCATCTCCAGCGGTAGTACCGTGGCTTGCCACGGTAGTACCGCACAGCCAAGAAAGTGCACGTTTCGACAAAAGCAGAAAAACACGGCCTTTGCAATGCAATCTTCAAGCAACCGGACACGCAAACAAGTACACATGAGGCAACTCAAACACAAACACGGCTCAAAAGAAGGCAAAAGACAACGAGGGCCAAACACGAACCAAAACCTCTCAAAGAGAGAGGGCGGTGGCCGGAGCCACCTATGTTCACTACAAAAAAATACACTTCCGTGATGATACGTGTTTGTCATAGTAAGTCACGTTTTTTGTCATGCATGTACATCCATGACGATTTTATGACAGAGTCAAGATAGTCATACCTGTGCGATCGTAGAAGTGTTCCATGACAATACCAAAATTATCATCACGGAAGTGTCCACTTCCATGACGATAAATGGCGCATCATGGAAGTGCTTTCGTCAAGGGTAACCGATACATGGCATCCACTATAACGGGTTGCCGTTAAGCTATCAGGTTCCGGTTTGGATCCGATAACCCGTTAACAGCTCGGACCAATGGGGATTTTCCACGTGTAAAATCATCATTGGCTGGAGGAAACATGTGCCGGCTCAACGTTGGGACAGATGTCATCCATTCATTGGACCGCAGGCGCCTATGACACGTTGACACATGGCACAACCCAACAAAGGCCCATTCCTGTGAAATGGTCGGCCCGTTTGACTTGGTCAAAAGGTAGTGGGCCGGCCCACAGAAAGCCTGTTAACGACTTGTTCGCATATAGCCCATTTACAGCCCGCCAACCCAGGGCCCATTACAGACTATCCGAATTAGGCCTAGTAGCGTCATCTGGGCCATCCAATATGATTCCAGTCCGTTTTATCTTCCGGCCCATGTATGGCCCATGACATCTTTTGGCCCATATGAGGCCCTTTGTAACTCTTGGCCCATTAACAGCCAGTGGTGAAACTGGCCTGTAATTAACAATGTATCACTTTATACCCATTAACGACCCATTATTCCATTGGGCCGTTTCCAGCCCATGTTATTTTCGGCCTTCTCAGGGCCCATTTATTCTTGGGCTCATTTCCAGTATTCGGTTACATACAACCCGTTACTGTCCTTTTCTGCTTGTGGGCCAAATTCAGCCTGTGGTTACAGTCAGCCCGTTTGTGGCCCGTTAATCCGTTGGGCCGTTTTCATAGCGTCATCAAATACGGCCGATTAATGACAACCCGTTATGGTCGGCCCATGAATGGATGATTCCAACTCTAGCCTATTTATGGCCTATAATGCGATTTGTTATTGGCCCATGTTTGGCCAATCGATCATACGGCCCGTAGAAGGCCCATTGATGATACGACCCGTAGAAGGCCCATTGTTTCTACGGCCCGTAGAAGGCCCGTTGTTTCTATGGCCCATAGAAGGCCCATTGTTTCTATGGCCCGTAGGAGGCCCAGGGTCACTATAGTAAATATGTAGCCCATGGTTATTGTGGCCTAATTTTAAAAAATAAGTTATTGTGGCCACTAGCAAACCGCGAAAAAAGAACTGCACTGACTACAAGCAAACAAATAAATAAGAGAACAAGGAAATAAATAAGCAAGCAACTTACGCTAGGCTATCACGACTATTACACATATTACATCCACTGGGCATCAAAGTTCGTCACCAGTGCAAATATAGGGAACAAAGCAGCATATCACATACAATGGTTGTCAAAGTTGGCAACCAGTGCAAATAAACGCCGCAACGAAACAAGTCCAGAACTGAAACCAGTTCAGAAGAGCTCAAGAAACAAAATCCTGGGTACCCATAATGCTGGCAAGATGCTTAGCAAGCTTATTAACTTTCTCTTGTTTGGCTCTTAAATCCTCCAGTGCTTGCTATTGCACCAGAAAGTATGCATCTGAATTCTGCAGGGACTTCCTCAGTCCTTCGACTTCCTGTCGCATAACATCTGATCGATATCTTTCAACTTGAAGTTGTGACTCAAGAAGCCGAACTGATTCAGGCAGCGAGTTCGATGAGCCGGTGCCAGCAGTAGTAGCCAGTAACTTGAACACTACATCGAGACATGACTTTGGGGTTGTCTCAATGTCTTCAATATAGTTTTTATTAGCTTTCTTGGAGACCAACAGGGATGTTTCACTATCTTGAACCTTATCTGCATTACTTCCTTTACCATTGCATAATGGGGTACTCTTCTCCAATATTTTATTTGCATTCTAAAAGAGAAACAAACAAGCACATCACAAGTTTACCATGTTGTATATGAAATTCATTTTGGTAAACCAGTTCAGTAGTAAGGTGGACATGATAACAACATGAAACAAACATATATCTATGTAGTATGGTCATTGTATGGTCTATATCATTCTAGTTTATGTTGCCAAATCAAGATAGAGACAGTTCAAATCATATCCATTTAATACAAAGCAGCATAGACAGAATATAAGTGTGGGAAACTACACAACAATAACAACACTTGTAATGTGCATGGCATGAGAACATAACTGTTTATTCAATTGAAACTAAAATCAACATAGAGCAAGTTACAATAGCAAACATGTTAAAGAAACATGTTTAAAACATACCTATTGTGCCATTGGAGTTTCAATTGCATCCTTAAAATTTGAAATTAGTTGGTATGAGTAAATACAGTGATGCAAGAGCAAAGGAGTATGAACCATAGCTACGGAACCTGACCTGAGAACAATTCTTCTTATGCTTTAAGCGTTGACTTGGGGTTCGGAGTGGTGGTCCTCGTGCTTTGGGCACTGTAGTTGCCTTACTAACTGCTCGTGTTTGGGTGCTCTGTGGTGGAGAAGGTGCTATGTCAACTGGAACTGGATTACTATCTGCTGGGGTTGGGGTTAGAAGGGGTATAGCTAGTTCTCTGTCCAACTGGGTATGGGTAGAGTCTGGGTTATGTGTGCTGGGGTTGGTTGTTGGGCAAGTACAACCATGGTTCTATCTGCATTGACAAGTAGCATGATCTTTTCTGAAGACCATGTTTTTACTCCCACAGATACTGCCGTCACCCCCTCCAATTCAAATGGCTGATAAATAAGAAAAGTAATTGAATGTACAGACATTGTAAGATAGACAGGTGCAATGGATAGTAGGGAAGAAAACATGGCATGAAATAATTCAAATTTATGTTGTCTAACCAAACAGAGTAACATGACATAATTTCACATATATGATGGCTAATTAAATAGGATAGCATGACACAATTTCACATGTATGATGGCTAACTAAACATGATAGAATGACATACTTCAAAATATGATGACTATGTAAACAGGATGACATGATATTACTATACGATGTGTCTATTAAAGTGGTTGGCATGCCATAATTCACAAACATGCCGTCGATGGAAACATGATGGCATGATATAATTCATGGATAGAATGACATAATTCAAAATATGATGACCATGTAAACTTCATGAGATGATATAACTATATTATGTCTTTAGAAAATGGGTTGGCATGCCATAATTTAGATACATGCTGTCTATGTAAAAATCATGGCATGATATAATTCAAATATATGATTTATATACTAAGCAAGTGAGCAGAGGGCAATCACATATATGATGTGTCAACTAGGGAGATGACATTCAATATTGTGTATATGATGTAAAAACTAAGCATTGCAATACAACATATGCATGATATGAGTAATATAACCCTGCCAAGTTTGAGCATAAACCTCAGGGGGATAATAGGACTGGTCATCTGCCTCTGAATCCTCCTCTGAGGAGCTATGTGTAACCAACAAGATATCTTCTTTAGCAGGTAGCATTGTCTGCTCTGAAGACCTTGTTTTCACTCTAGATTTCTCCATCACCAATTCAAATGGCCGTTGCACAGTAAGATCAATTGAATATACAAACATCGTCGACAAATTCAATGAGAAATACAAAAAAAGGATGACACAATATAATTCACATATATGACGCTTGGCTAAACAACATGGCATTGCATAATTCACATATATAATGCCTTGCAAGAAGATAGCATTGCATAATTCACATATATAATGTCTTGCGACAAGATGGCATTGCATAATTCACATATATGGTAATTAGACACTAAACAGGTGGCATTCACACAAAGCATGTCTAAACTAAGCAAATGACATAGCAATGCAAGACACCATACGCACGATATGAGCAACATAACCCTGCCAATTTAGAGCATGCATCTCGGGGGGAAATAGGACTGGTCATCTGTCTCTGAATCCTCCTATAAGGAGCTATCCATAACCAGCAAGACATGTGCTTCGTCAGATAGCATTGTCTGCTCTGAAGACCTTGTTTCCACTCCATATTTTTCCATGACTGTGTTGAATGGCTGATGCACAGGAAGAGTAATTGAATGTACTAAAACTGTTGCAAATTTATTTCATAATAAAAAAATGATGGCATGATACAATTCACATATAAGATGACTGGCTAACTAGGGTGGCATTGCAAAATTCACATATATGATGCCTGGCTAAACAAGATGGCATTGCATTATTCACATATACGATAAAGAAACTAAACATATGGCATTCACACAAAGCATGTCTAAACTAAGCAGAGGACATATTTGATGTATAAAGTAAGCAATGCAAGGCACCATATGCATGATATTACCAACATCAGCATGCCAAGTTAGAGCGAAGATCTCAGGGGGTAAATATGAGTGGTCTTCTCCTTCTAAATCCCCCTCAGAACATTTATCTTCCTCTTGATTACAATCCGAAATGGGTGGAGGGGGCTGCGTTTGCACCCACCATGGAGCAACGTCTGCATGAAATTTTATTGCCACACAAGGCTCGTCTCTTTTGCTCTACATGTTCAGTTCCATTGTGTACAATAACTAACATGCATAGGAATAAAACATATTGAGATTATGTAAGGAGTGATGCACAAATCGAGAGTGATTGTAGCAAACTGTGGATAGACCCAAAACCAATGATAGCAGACAAATAATAGCTTTAGTTAAAAAATATAGATAATTGCTCCTTTAATGTTTGTTTGCACCCAACATGAAACTCATAGTAAACACCCGAGATTAACTAGATAGTAGACAGATAGTACTGATTGCTGCCCCAATATGTGCCCCACAACCATTTAAAAACTCAAGTTTCAACATTAATTTGGACCCGAATCAGAGTCTAATAGGTGAACATGACGATAAAGTAGCATGTCATCATATTAAGCGATGCATACCGTATGTAGACGCGGAAGAGTGCGACCTCTCTTGCGGACCCGTGTAGTCCTCAAGGCCAGCTCAGTTGATGATGGTAATGCAGTTGTCGTGGCTACCGGCAGCGGGGAAGAAGATCTAAGGCGGCAAAAGACAGTCTAGAGGCAGACTAAGGCATAGCCTAGTGGTGGGAAGGGGCTGATGCCTTCCCACCCACCCAGGTTCAAGGCATGGTACTTGTAATTTGGGTTTGTTGCACCAATTATACTGTAAGGGGTTCCCTTACAGTCTTTCTGTCAAAAAAAAGACAGTCTAGAGAGCGGATCCGTCCTGTGGTGAACCCTTCCGTCGTTGGAGCAGCTGAGCTGGGGTGGAAAATAACACAATAGGAGCGAGACAAACCACACAAGGATTTCTTTTACACATATCTGTAACAGAAGTAATTGTGTAAGGGCTTGTTTGAATTTGAGGATTCTAACAATGCAGGGATAGGAAATACACATGAATAGGATAGGAATGCACGTGCAAAACATATAATTTAAAAACACATGATTTCTGTCAATCTGGGTGCTTGGTTCACAAGAATTGGAAGATCGCAAGGTGCAAAGAAGCATGGTGAGATTAAGTCAAACCATAAGAAAATGTACGGTTATAATGCTATTATGCTACTATCTCTTAGACTTGTGCTTCATGAATAGGAATTTGAAAAGGAGGACAAGTGGATATTAAAATTCTTGTGGTTTTCCTTTCAAGGAGACATTAAAGGAATAAATCCTACAGTTTTCCTTTGCTCCATTCCTTTGAACCAAATGCATGAATAGTAGTACCATAGGAAACTTTCCAATTCCTATGTTTTTCCTTCACTTTTCCTTTCAAGCACTGGCGATTCTAGTAGGCAGGCTTGAGTAGGGAAAAGCCTACACTCAAAAAATGTTTTTGTGCTACGTATACTACTTTGGACCCAGGCCATTGCCGACTAGCTCAACTCCCAGGCCCATCTACAAATGCATAGCTCAAACGTGTAGACATAATAATGATGGCATTCAAGAGAGTCCATCACGGATAGCTAAGTTGCCTGGTACCTCACTGCTTGTCATATGGTAGTAGAAACTAATCGTATTTCACGTTACTATGTGTGCTCAGTGGACAATATATATAACATGTAGAGTAAAAAAGAGATGCAACAAGTGTACAACCTCTTTGGCGAAGCCATGTCAATCTCAGTGTGATTGGGTAGGTCGGCGAGGATGCTCTGGCTGATTTGCCTATCGGAGGAGGGGAAGAAGATCTTAGGCGTATGAAGATGGAGCCCGGGGTACTGCTCCGCTGTGATGGAGGGTTTCATCGTTGGAGCAGCTCCGGTGAGTTGTACGACGGCGAGGCTAAAGCAGGACAAGAGAGACAACATTAACCTGAGTGGAATTCTAATAGCATCTCCAATAGATGACATAAAATACATAACCACAAAGTGCTAGATGTAAAATATGTCGGATCTTGTGTTCCGGCAAAACCCTCAAGGTTCAAACACTGGGGTGCGTGCGAAGATCTCCCCCTACCGATCCACATCCTAGCTTTGCTAAGATCTCACGGGCTAACTCGACGAACTCGCAACACAAAGGACACAAGATTTATACTGGTTCGGGCCACCGTTGTGGTGTAATACCCTACTCTAGTGTGGTGTGGTGGATTGCCTCTTGGGCTGAGGATGAACAGTACAAGGGGAAGAATAGCCTCTTGAGGCGAGGTGTTCTTGTGCTAGGTGGGTGTGAGGATGAGATGAATGAGTTCCAGGCCAGTTTTCTCCTACTGTGGTGGCTAATCCTATTTATAGAGGCCCCGGTCCTCTCCCCGAATATTGAGCGGGAAGGGAGCCAACAACGGACAATTTGAAAGGGGACAACTAGTATAGCTTATCCTAACAAAAGCAGTCTTCGCCTGCAAAAGGCTCTGGTGGTGACGCCGCTTTGGGCTCCATGGTGACCTCCGTCTTGCTATCCTGCTGGTCTTGGTCTCGTTGCACTGATATGGAAACCTTTCCTTTATGCCTCGGTACTCCGCGCATGCGCTTGCTTCCTTAGCACCAAAGAGGAAACAAGGACACTGTGTGCGCTGGCGCCCGCCTAGCATTGGTCGTCATGGCTCACGTCACTGGAACCTCGCGAGGTTTGTCTTTCCTTGGACTCTCCGCCCCTCGAGAGCCAGCCTGGTGAGGCCGCTCCCGAGGAGGTCTTGTGTCGTCTGCCTCGCGAGGCTTGGCCCCTCGCGAGGGTCTTGAGTGCTTGTTGGTGAAGACGGGCCATACGGGCCCGCTCGTAGAGCCACGCCTTGGGCCACACGCAGGCAAGTCTGGGGACCCCCGTTCCTAGAACACCGATAGTAGCCCCCGGGCCCAAGGCGTGCTCGGGCTTGGCTTAGAGGCGAAGCCAAAGGGCAAGTGCGGAGTGCCACGGGCCCCAATAGCCAGCGGCCTTGGTCTACGCGTGGCGGTTGATTGGACGTGGGCGTCTCCGCTTCCCCATGCTGCCTTGGCAACTGCCCGACTTGACAAGTCCCTGCGACATGCAAGGAAAAAACCATCATTACATGTGATTGTGGGAGGTGCTGGTTGGCCTTCTCCTGCTATAAATGGGAGGGGGTGGAGCCCCCGTTGCCCATCTCTTCCCATTCCGCTTGCTTCTCCTCCTTTGCTCCATCACCTCCACCAATGGCGCCATCGAGGAGGTTCTCTGCCATGGAGAAGGGGAAGGCCCCTCGCGAGGGGCCCGGCTCTCCGGCGCCCAAGCATGGGTGCAGTCGTCCCCACAAGCACACGCGACCCCCGCCGCGCCCCCCCCGTTCTCGTGGTGGCACCGCTGCGCGTGGCAGGGGTCGCTCTGGTCGCGGCAGCCCTATCGATGAAGGGAGATGTGCCGTGGTTGCGCGGCCTCCCCGGCCGCGCTTCCACTCGGCAGAGGTGCTACCGGAGTTCGCTGTCTGGTCGGAGAACCCAGCCGGCAACTGGCTTCAGCTCCCACATTTCTTCATCGACGAGCTGCCAGCCTCTGGTCCAGGCGGGTTCTGGCTGCAGGCGGACGGTTGCTACAGCAGGGCTTCTTGGGTCACGGTTGAGGTCTCTGCCGCGGGCAATATAGCTCTGGCCCGCGGTTGGCAGATGTTCGTCCGTGCGCATGACCTGGGCAGGTGGTGCACACTCCATTTTAGGTACGACGGTGATGCGACACTCTATGTCAGGGTGTTTGGGGAAGATGGTCGCCGCGCCGGGTGCTGCCCCGAGGTGAACGACGGCGAGGAGGTGCTCGGCCTTGGCGACGGTCATGACGAGGATGAGGGCGAACCCGCCCTTGGTTCCTACCACGTCTCGTCTAGCTATGGCAGCTCTTCCCCCGGTGACAGCTCCAGCAGTGGTGGTTACGACCGGCCGCCACACCGCCGTGCCCGCTTGGAAGGCGGTAGTGGGTCGTCTCGTAGCCGCACCTCCCTGAAGCGCGAGGAGGGGTCCAGCTGAGCTCAGGACGGCGCGAGGAGCCTGCCCCATGGACCGCTATAGGGGCATGCGCCGCTTTTATTTTGTTCTTCCTTTCCTTGCTGCATCAAAAAGAAACCAGAATGGGCCCCGGAGGGGCGTGTATCGAACTATGATCTCAATCATTATGCTATGTTTGTTGTCTCTGTGTCATGTCGTTATTTTGTGTAGGGGTAACTTAGCTTGGCACGTTTGGGGTAGCCTCCTCTTCACGAGGGACTTGCTTTCTAGTGCCTGCGAATGTCCTCCTTGACTTGGCGGGTTCTAGCGAGCTGCAAAAAACTCATTAGGAGGCTCGCTAGGAGGCTTATCATTCACCCGAGCCTTGACCCAGCGCTTCGTATCGCGATACCCGAGGGGCACGGATTAGGAGAGGTGCGCCAGCTTGTGGGGTCGAAAGAGGATGCCTCGCAAAAAATAGTCGAAAGGCTAAGAAAGGGAGAAAGGAAAAATGCTCGCGAGGTTGCCTGCCTAGCCCCCTCGCGAGGTGTGCGAGCGAGAGAGTGCAGGTTAAACTGGAGCTAGAAACATCGATAAAAGGCGACAACACCAAATCAGCAAAGAACTCCGTAAGCAAATTTCCATCGAAAGAGGGTGAGCCAACTATGGAAAGCAAATGAAAAGCCGCGTCTGACACCTAGTCTAGTCTTAAAGTCTTCTCACCAGCGTGGAGCTAAGTGCTTCCACTTGGACGTGGGAGGGAGCCCCCGAGGCCCGAGGGCGGCACTCCTGAGACTCCGGGGCATGTACAACCCCACTCATTATTACGTGAGAATGTCATGGGCGGCGATCTTCACAGGCGCTGGGCCTTTCTTCATGGGTAGAACTTCCGGAGGTGCTGGACGTTCCAGGCGTTCTAGATGGGTACCCTGTCCTGCGTCTCTAGGCGCGTGGCACCAGTCCTGGAGACATGGGCGACCTTGAACGGGCCCTCCCACATGGGTGAGAGCTTATGTAGCCCTTCCCTGGAGAGCACCCGCCTCAGGACAAGGTCACCCACCTCGAGAGTCCTAGAGCGGACGCTGCAACAGTGGTACTGCCGCAGCGCCTGCTGGTATCTTGCCTCCCGTAGTGCAGCTTCGTGGCGGCGTTCCTCCCCCAGCACGAGGTCCATCCCCCGCATGGTGTCCTGCTACATCTTATCAAATGCCAGGACCCGTGCGGAGCGATGCTTGACCTCGTGAGGGAGGACCACTTCTGCTCCATAGACGACGAAGAATGGAATCTCGCTCGTTGACTTGGTGGCAGTGGTGCGGATTGACCACAGCATGGACTGGAGCTCGTCGTGCCAGCCCCTGCCGCAGGCTTCGAGCTTCTTCTTGAAGGTCCTAGTCTTGAGGCCCCTCAGGACCTCCATGTTGGCGCATTCGACTTGTCCATTGCTCCGGGGGTACGCTACTGAAGTGTAGCAGATCTGCGTTCCAAGGTCAGCACAATATGTTTTCAAGAGACTACTGGTGAACTGTGAGCCATTGTCGGTAATGATGCAGTTGGGGACCCCGAATCGGCTCACGGGACCCTTGATGAACTTGACCGCATAATCGGCTGGGATGGTGCAGACGGCTTCCACCTTCGCCCACTTGGTGAACTTGTCGATGACAACGTAGAGGTACCGGTAGCCCCCTGGCGCTCGAGGGAATGGGCCCAGGATGTTCAGTTCCCAGACAGCTCAGCTGCGTCATTGAGCGCCGTAGGCCAATAGAATCCACTGCGGAATGCCTTGCCGACGAGGGTTCGCGACGATGAATGGTGCCTGCAGTCCCCGCCATGTATGTCGGCTATCAGCTCTTTCCCCTGTTCCCTGGAGATACAACGCAGTGAAACATCATTTGGTCACTTCCTGTATAACTCACCGTCCTGGATGCAGTATGCCGTGGCCTGTCGGGCCACACGCTCCGCGTACTCCTCCTTCTCCGGCAATGTCCCTTGCATCAGGTATTCCTTGAAATCCTTGGTCCAGCATCCCTCCTGGGGTTCGAGCGCCAAGAGTAGGTGCGCTCCCGAGGTCGGGCCATAGACTGGGGCTCCTGTGGCAGGCGGCTACAGGAGTTCCTCCCGAGGCTGAGATGTTCTTGAAAGCGGTGGTGTTGCTGATGCTTGAAGAGCTGCTCCTCGAAGATGCCAGGCTCTTGGGGCTGCCGCTTGGATGCCCTTCTGGCGATGTCGTCAGCTTCCTTGTTGGTGCCACGGGGCACGTGCTACAACTCCAGGCCCAGGAATTGCTTCTCCATCTTACGCACCTCCGCGAGGTATGCTTCCATGTGCTCGTCCTTCGGCTCGTATACCTTGTTGGAGAAGTTGACGAGGAGCTGTGAGTCGCCCCTAACCATGAGGCGCTTTGTCAGATTTCGGGTTTCGGCAGACCCTTGAGGTTCGAACAATGGGGTGCGCGCGGAGATTTCGCCTCCTACCTACCTGCTCCCCTCCGCCTCGCTAAGATCTAAGCTATGGAAAGAACAACACGAGAGACACAGGGTTTATACTGGTTCGGGCCACCGTTGTGGTGTAATACCCTACTCCAGTGTGTGGCGTGGTGGATTTCCTCTTGGGCTGATGATGATGAACAATACAAGGAAGAACATCCTCGCGAGGGTCTGTTCTTGGCTGGGGCGATGAACTGCTGGGAGGAATTCAGTTACCCTTGTCTCTCTTTATCTCTTCTATCGTTGGTCTCTATCCCCCTAAAACTCTCTCTCTCTCTTTTTCCTTGCCCTGTGGGTGGCTGGTCCTATTTATAGAGGCCCTGGTCCTCTTCCCAAATATCGAGCGGGAAGGGAGCCAACAATGGCGGGTTAATTTGAAGGGGGACAGCTAGTACCAGCTATCCTGACAAAAGTAGTCTTCGCCTGCACAAAGCTCTGGTGGTGACGCCGTCTTGGGCTCCACGATGACCTCCGTCTTGCAGTCCTCCCGGTCTTGGTCTTGTTGCACCGAAATGGCAACCTTTGCCCGATGCCTCGGTACTCCGCGGCTGCGCTTGCTCCCTTTGCACCAAAGAGGAAAGGAGAACACTGCGCGGGCTGGCGCCCGCCTGGCGCCCTTGGTCGTCATGGCTTGCGTCACGGGCACCTCATGAGGTACCCCGCCTTGATCTCTCCGCCTCCTCGCGAGCCAGCCTGGTGAGGCCGTGCCTGAGGAAGCTCTGCGTCGTCCGCCTCGCGAGGCTTGGCCCCTCGCAGGGTCTTGGGTCTTTGTTGGTGAAGATGGGCCGTGCTGGGCCCCCCTTTGAGCCACACCGCAGGACGCAGGCAGGCAAATCTGGGGACCCCCGTTCCCAGAACGCCGACAGTAGCCCCCGGGCCCAAGGCGTGCCTGGACTTGGACGTGCAGGGAGGCGGAAGGGCAAGAGCGAAGCGCCGCAGGCCCTAACAGCCTGCGGCCTTGGGCGCCGCGTGGCGGTTGACTGGACGTGAGCGCCTTAGCAACCGTGCGAGTTGATAAAGGAGCGGCATCTGCCTAGGCTTTGATTTTTGCTTTCTCCGGTTGCTGCTTAGATCCCCTTTCTTGCGCCTCTCCTTCCTTCCTCCCAAATTTCTAGATCTACTCCGACCGCGTGACCTAGGAAGCCATGGCACCTCGTCAGCCCCCGGCCGTAGCTTGGTACTCGTCTGCCCTGGATTCGCCGAACATGTCAGAGGCGAGCCTTGCCCGGTTGCGCCGGATGGCGGCGGCGCGGGGCATCGACGGGGCGAAGGTGTTCAAGGCCGGCTCCGCCACCCCTGAGGGTCAAGGGAGCACCTTCTATCCGTTCTTCGTAAGTGCCATTGCTGCTGGCTTGGTGCCTCCCTTCTCCGAGTTCTTCTTCTCTGTCCTCCGCCATTACAAGCTACATGCTCTGCATCTCCACCCCAACTCCATCCTTCTCCTGGCAATCTTTGCCTATTACTGCGAGGCTCACGTAGGGGTGCAGCCCTTAGTGGCCTTGCTGCGCCACTACTTCTACCTCCGGACCTCTCGCGGTCCTGCTTCCGCGTGCGCGAGCTTCATCGCGTACGGTGGCGCCATTGCCATCTTGAACCCCGGGAAAAGGATTGAGGGCTTCAGGAGCAAGTGGGTCTTGGCGGATGCTGGGCGCGTCCACCCTCGGCTGATCTTGCCCACGAAGCAGCCCACGAGCTCCAGCGATTGGGGTCGAGCGGAGCTCGCGGACCCCCGCGCGAAGCTGGTGTTGGAGAAGATGGACGCGGATCTGAGGCCGGCCAACATGGCAGCGACGAAGCTGACCGGCGCGTCGCTGCTGAGGGAATTCCTGGAGCACCAGCTGGCTCCGCTTCGGCAGTACTCACTTCCGATGTGGAGGCCCCATCCGAGCCCCACGGCCTTGGCCGACGGAGGTCTGGCTGCGGTCCTCCAATCTCTGGTCAGGGGCGATGTGGCGAGGTTGGAGGGCGCTCCTACTCCCTTGTTCCTCCGTGACGACTGGGAGCAGGTAGTGGAGTCCATGCCCGTCTTCAACGGGGATGGGCCCGTGCCCATGGAAACTCCCGAGGAACTGGTGGACGTGCCCTCCGACGACTCCAGCCAAGAGGAGGAAGGAGGGGAGCGGGAAAGAGGGCCTGACTCCAAGGCGACTGACGGAGAGTCGAGGGCTCCCCTCCCCCGGCGCAGGTCCCGCGTTCTCCGCCTCTCTCCGAGCGATGACGACGAGGATGACGACGAGCAGGACGGCGGGAGCTTGCCCCCGATCCCGAAGAAGGACAGGACCGGGCTGATCTCCCGCGGGTCTGCCCCGGCCCCGAGGCGGACCGCAGACGCACCTTCCGCTTCCAAGCTTCCCGAGGTTGACCCTTCCAGCCGACTTTCAGGCTTCAAATTTGGCCAGAGGCCACTCGAGCTCACTGGTGATGACCTATAAGCGTTTGATTCTTGTCTTTATTTCTTGTTCTGCTTCTGAGGCTTGGCGTTCGCATCTCTTGGATAGGCTGGCGCCCGCAGCAAAGAAGTCGAAGGAAGCTCCCGAGGTTCCATCCGTGGCAGCGCCTCTGCCCGCGAAGGAGGGTGACCGTGGCGCATGGGCTTCTCCTGCCCGGTCGTCCTCGCGAGGCCTGGCTGAGCTGGCTGGGGTGAGCTTAGCCCCCATGGCCCAAGTGACTCCTGAGGTGCCTTTGCCTGCTGCCGCCACTATAGCCGTTGGGGCGTAGCAGACTCCGCCTCAGGATGCTGTGGCCGCGCTGCAGCCTTCTCCTCCTACTCTACTAGCTGCTGTCTCTCCGACTCCTTCTGCCATTCTGGATCGTGCTGCTGCTGAGCTGGACCGGCTGCGGCAGGATCTTCTTGGCGCCGAGCCTCGCTTGGTGGCCGGGCGCTTGGAGCTGGCTTTAGGATGGGTTCGCTCTGACGCTTCGATTCGGGCGGCGCTGGTCCAGGCCTCGACGGCTTGGGATGAGGAGAAGCAGGTCATCCTTGAGACGAAGGCTGCTCGTGACGCAGCCCTGGGGGAGGTGGTCGACGTCCGTGGTTACTGCAAGGCGCTGGAGGACGAGCTGCAAGGCCTGCAGGACCAGCTCGCGAAAGAGGTCCGCCTTCGCCAAGAGCAGGAAGAAGGCGTGAAGGCTCGCGAGGCGGCCGTCAAGGAGAGGGAGGTCAAGCTCAGGAAGCGCCGCGACCGCCTAGGTGCGCTGGAGCAGGAGTTGGGGGCGAGGAAGGCCGAGCTGGACGACAAGGCCCTGGTTCTTGCCGAGGACTGCGTGGCCTTCACGGAGATGGAGGCGAAGGCTCGCTCCTCGCTGAGGACGCTTTATGACAGCGGCCTGGAGAGCCCGCTGGCTGGCGCTGAGGACGGCCCTGCCAAGCTGCTTCCCTTCCTGGTTCGTGCTCTTGAAGATGTCGCCCTTGGCCTTGGCCCCACGGCCAAGGCCGAGGCGCGTGTCCTGTCTTCTGCAGCACTGACGCGGGTGCTCACCCACATCTACCTTCGCGATCCCGACGTCGACCTCGACGGCCTGCTGGAGCCAGTAAGCGGCGAGCGTGCCGCTGCCGCTGCCGAGGCCGTGACGGGTCGCGTGGAGGCTCTGCTGGGGAAGTTCCGGGCCTTCAGCACCAAGCCGAAGCAAGGCGCTGCCGACCCCACTGCTCCATAAGGCGAACCCACTCCGTGTTGCTCCACCGCCGACAAGTGACTCCGTTGTGGCTCATGTCCTGCCTTTAATTCCTGCACATGTATCATGCCTCGGGGAGGCGTTTAAACTTGCGTTTGGCATTGAGATAACAGTGTGGACTGTAATATTTGCTTTTGAATTCCTTGAAATTTGCGCTTTTCCTTCCTACTTGCTTATGTTCTGCGCCGGCAGAGCCTGGCCCCATGCATACCTCACCTAGCATTAGTCCCGACCGGAAACCAGGACGGGGCCAAGGAGTGAGGGGCTACGTGACAAGTTAGGCTCCTGAGTCGGGATGCTCAGGAGTCCCCCTTGGCGCACGAACAACAAGTAGGGAGGTGTGATGTGGGTGGATCTACCATTCTACGTCTGCAGAGCCCGGCCACGCGCATACCTCACCCAACATTAGCCTTTCGGAACTAAGGAGTGAGGGGCTACGCGACCAGTTAGGCTCCTGAGTCGCGATGCTTAGGAGTCCCCCTTGACGCTCAAACGGCCTTCGTACCTTAGCTCC